>NC_056737.1:1211997676-1212012676 GCF_019279795.1 Protopterus annectens | reverse complement strand
CATCCTGGCAAGTGCATTTAAGTGGACCACCGAAAGCTTTGCAAATAACAATTCTGCAGGAAGTGATGGAATTCCAGCTGATTCTTTAAATCATGCCAGATGATACCATTGCAGTGTTGCACAGAATTTGCTAGCAAATTTAGAAAATACAATGGTGGCCATTAGTTTACAAAAAATATATATTCCAACTCCTAAAAAGGCCAGTGCTACATAGTGCTCACATTAACATGGGAGGGTGGCCTAATGGATAAGGTGTTTGCCTCACAAGGGATAACTGGCTAGGCTTAAAATAGCTCTTAAGGGCAGTTAGCCTAGTACTAATCTATGAACCTATGAAAGAATTGTAAATTTCAGATGTTAGCAAGGACATGTTAGGGATCCTGAGATCTAGACTCCAGCAGCATATGTGATAAAACCTGGCAGATGTACAATTTATAGAAGGAGCAGAGGCCCAGAGATGAACTAGACAAAATTTTCTGTGAAACAGAGAAAGCAAGTGAAAATCCAGGAAAAAAACATTTAATTATGCTTTACTGGCTATTAAGCACAAAATGTGACAATTTCTAAGAGAAACTGAGAAACTGGTTCATTCATTTTATTTGCTATGCGATAAATTTGTACACAGAACAAAAAGCAAGAAACAGAACCAAGTATTGAATAACTGACTGGTTCAAAACCAGGAAAGGAGTGGAACAAGGCTGTATATTGTGATACTATATATTTAACTTAGTACTCAGTACATAATGCGAAATATCAAGTTAGTCGAGTCATACTAGAACAGTAATTACCAGGGAAATATTAGCAAGGTAGTTGAGTCATACTAGAATAGTAATTACCAGGGAAATACTAGCATCCCCATATATGGACATGATGCTATTCTGATGACAGAAGGTAAGGAGAACACTTCTGATTAGGGTGAAAGTAGAAAGTATAAAGGCTGGCTTGCTGCTCAACATAAAAAAAACTAAATGAATGTTACCTAGCCCTTGCAATACTTTACAAACTTGACGAGTTAGAAGTAGAGACAGTGACAGATTTTAATTCTCTGGGCTCAGAAATCTCTGTAGATGGTGATTACCGCCATGAAATTAAAGGATGCTTGTAGCCTTGTTATTACATCAAAAAATACCTTTAAGACTCCCAACATGTACTCAACTGTTATGCTCTTTACCAGTGGAAAACTACTTCACCACCTTCCCCCTTCAGTATCTACTCTTCAAATAAGACTCTAATTGAACCAGTAAACCGCACTAAGCTCCTTGGGGTTACAATTGACAACAGTCTTAAATTTGACAAACACCTAGCACTAGTTATCAAAAGGTCCACATTAAGTATTGCTCACTTTATAGAATTAAGCCCTACCTAATACCACCAGGCATTCTATTTCCAGAACACGCCTATTTTGCACCCTCTTATACGCCTCACCAATATTCACAATTCAAACAAAATAGCCAGATTTGCTTCAAACCTCCCCCACAGATCTCATCAGTGCACACACCAACTAAACTGGATAAAACTTCCTGATATACTAACCTATAACCAGCTCACAGTCCCTAGCTCACAGTACCCTAAACCACCCAGAATACTACCCAACTCTCAGGGATTTATTTAAGCCCCACTCCAACTGTAGATCACTAAGATCTTCCTATAAACTCATACTGAAAGTAACTAAATACAGTAATAGTCATGGGGATTCTCTATACTCCAACAAAATATCAAAATCTTGGAATACCATGCCTCAGAATATACTCAATACCACCGACTAATCCAAATTCAAATAACTACTGAGAGAACACCTAACTAACACCTGGCTTTGCTCCTGCACTAAGTTAGGCTAAACACACTCCTCTCTTTATCTCATTATAATGCTACCCTTACTATATATTCTCTTCGTATCCCTTCTATCTCTTTATTCCTAATCTATCACCCCTCACCTAGCTCTCGTACCATCCTCCTTTTTCTGCCTTATCCACCGTCCTGCTCTGTCACTTCCTGTTATACCTATCTGAATGGCACTCAGTTTAGTCTCTTACTCTGTCACATTGCATAAATGCTACATTCTGATCCTATACAAATTTATTCTAGTGCCATACTACCAGATGCATAGTTTTCTTTCACTGTGCTATGTACTACTTATGTAAACCCAACTTTTGTTAATGCTATAGTTTTTTTTTCCCCAAGCTCAAACATTGTACTGTTTTAATCTACTTTAATAGTGTGCTGTCAAATTGTGCCAATGTAATAATTATTTGCAATTTTGTTTAAATATAGTGGAACTTTTCTCCCTGTGTGTTCACTGTAAATGAGTCAACAGCCCAGTTGGAGTTTCCCAATAAAGAAATGTAAAATAAATAAATAAAATAAATAAACTTGGGAGAAAAGCTAAGGTAAACCTGGATTAAATTTTAAAGAGCAAATATTTATTTTATTTTACATTTGTTGACTGGGCTAATCTAACTGGATGTATATCCATTTTCAGTAGAGACCCGGGGAGATAAGCTCTGCTAAACAGATATTATTAAAATGAGTACACTCAAATTTTAGGCTAAAAGGCAATTTTACATAGGAGTATGGTAATAATTTTACTTACATATACAATCAAAAAGAAAACAGAGAGACATGATTCTTAAGGTAGTAAACTTGCAAAGGAAGTTTGTGAACTGCAGAGGTACATGAGAAGGACTAAGAAAAAAGCAAACAAACTTTAGGTCACTTACAGATCGGTATCATTGAGGCTAAAGATGTGAGAAGAGAGTACCATGGACAAACGGAGGCAGTGAATTATTAGTCTGGATACGTACAAGGGCATAGCCAGTGAGTTTTAAGGTATTCTTGGAGTCACTTTTTGAAGAGTTGTGTCGATGTGAGGGATGTAAGTTCAGTAGGAAGAAGGTTTCAGGCTTTCCCCACAGTATTTGAGAACAGTGAATCCCCTGACTTATTACTGGATTTGTGCATAGACACTAGCAGCTTGTTTGCTGAGCATAGAGTAGTAATATTTTTGTAGGGAATAATAAGGCTAGTGAGAGTTGGAGCATTAGTAGGATGATAGAGGGACTTGTGGGTGATAGTAAGTTGATGAAATAGACATTGATTGGGTAGCTCCAGCCATCCTAGCTGTTTAAAGTTATGACAATGGTGGGTTCTCGAAGGGGAGCTAGTGGCAAATCTGGCAATGCTGTTGTAGGCAGTTGCCAGTTTGTTGAGGTTATTTTTGGATAGATTAGTATAGATGGGTGAGGCATAGAGGAGGGTGGAAATGAGATGAGTTTGGGCGACAGTAGTTCTGGCTAGAGGAGTAAGGAAGGGTTTAATTTTGTAAAGAGTGCTGAGTTTTCTGTTAACTGCTTTTATAGTGGTGTTAATGTGAGTGTCAAAGTTAAGGTTGTGGTCAATGGTTATTCCTAAGAGTTTAGTTGTTGGGTCAGGTGATATAACAGTGCCATTATTAGATGTAACTGTGAATTTTATTGTGAAAGATGTCAACAAATGAAATATAGTCAAAGCTATGGTTTCCCCAATAATAACATATGGATATCAGAACTGGAGTATATGTAAGGCTGTGCACTGGAAAATCGATGCTTTTGAGCTGTGATATTGGAGAGAACCTTTGAATTCCATGGGCTGTGAGATTTCTCCTCAGCCCTTCACTCAAAAAGGGCTCTTGCTCAGTTGGACTTTCCCAGTCAATAAATGTCACATAAAATAAATAAATAAATACATACATTATCAAGAGAGAGGGAGTAATCATCATTTGACAGCAGGAAAAACAGTTGATTAAGGTAAGGTGGAAAGGAGTCTAACCCCCCTCCCACACACACACACACACACACACACACACACACACACACACACACACACGGATGCCTAAGTATGGGGCAGCTTTTTCTATTTTCAGTATGCTAAAATGTGCAATAATGTGTCATCAGTGCTATAACACTCCAGAAATGGGCATCAGGAGAAAAAAGGAAAACGTTTAACCTATACTACGGCTAATAAAACACGATGTGGAATGGGAACTATACACTGCTAAAATGCTTGCTATTTATGTTATTTTTAATTATTTACTTGTTTACTAGGAAAGTCTGACTCAACCAATAGCCTGTGGCCTGTGCTGAAAAGGGGCTAACAGACAAAAGGAGCAAATCAAATGTGTACAAAAAATATCAGGTAGCAGAAAAAAAGAGCAAGATGTGGGGAAGTGAAGTAAAAAAAGGGAGGATGATGGGAATTAAAAGAGAAGAACAAGGGTGGTTGAGAGTGGAAGAGCAGAAAGGAAAGGATAGAGTGTGTTGAGAGCTGAAGAACAATGGAGGGTGGTCTGAGAGCTAACGAATACTACAGAGTTATTAATTTTTCAGTGGCTGTGGTTCCTATGTGGCTGTGGCATTCTGGACACAAGAACACTCTACTTTTCCTATGAGGTTATTTTAAATTTTGATCGAAATTGAGGGCATATGTGCATATATTGTAATTGCCGTGGGAGAGATTTCCAGAGTTTTGATCCCATTAGAGGAAATCTATGATCTGCACACTGAAGCTTGTTTTGAAGGGGGAGTAAAATTTTACTGCTGTCTGACAGAGATCTGAGCTCTTGCCTAGAGGTCTTTCCTGTGAGGTGACTTACAAGAAGTGGGTGAAAGCCTAACTGTTAATGTTTAAATTGTAGGGATGTGAGTAAGGGTATAGTTTTCTGTTTTACTGGCGGCCTTTTAACCTTGGAAAATAGTCAGGCAAAGTTAGTCTATTTTTAAGGGAAACAATTATAAATCTACAGAAGTAGCTGGTCATTGATTTATTTATTTATTTTTATTTATTTCCAGTTTGATGACCAGGGAAGTCCACTGGGTACTTTTCCCTTATACTCCTACCAGTCCGCACTGCAGTATTTTGCTGGCATGTCGTTTGTCTTGCCAGAATTAAAGTGTCTGTGTGCCAATTACATGTATGAAACTGTGTAACCAGTGTTGGTACTGATGTTAGGTGTTCGTTACCGTGTTGTGATAGTGGAAATTCCTGAGAAGCACGCTGACAGCCCTACCACTTGCTGGATGTTTTCTTTATATATTCCATGCGATTACTGTTTCTGTCTCATATTCATTGAAAGTGTTACATGCAGAAGAGACATGACAATTCCTTGCTCATGTACTTCATTTGACACTACACAGTGTTAGTCCTGTATCAGTCACTAAAGACCCGCAACACACAGCAGCACCAGTAGCGCAAAGATGTGGTAGGGGTTTAACATCGTTAAACATAACATGACATACACGAAACATAACACAACATACAGGGAAAATATACCAATTCCTTCTTCGTGTACGTCTTCTAACAGTACACATTGTCAGTCCTGTATCAATGACTTTATACCGGCAACACACAGCAGTGCCAGCAGCACAAAAACATAGTAGGCGTTTAACGGAAAAGTACTGTCCACTGGGCCCATGGAGCCCATTTTCAGTGGAGGACTGGGTAGAAAAGCTCCACAATACAAAATACAGTTAAAGATACAGAAATGTATAGTAAAAACAGTTTCAAATAAAAATTCATATCAAAGCGAAAGAGAAAATTATTTACAAATCTTTACATAAAATAAAATGTCATGTGGATTAGCAGTTATTAAGAATGAACAATGCTTATAAGAAGCCTAGCTGCACAAGAAGTAAGAGAGCTAAGCTGGGATAATGCAGTTACATTTCCATTTAGAAGAGAGGTAGGAGTGAAGCTGAGTTTTAAAGTTACCTGTGTTCTGCATTGTCCTTAGGGAGGAGGGGGGAGAATTTCATTTTTGGCTAAGGAAAAAGAGAGGAGAAGTTGTCCAGCAGGTCGCTTAGGTTTGTGGACATTAATTAAGTTTTGGTGTTCAAATCTGAGAGTTCTATTTGGGATGTATGGGGGGTAGGATGTAAGCGAGTGTGGGGCATTTGATGTGGTTGAATATTAACCTGTGAGCTGTTGTAAGTTAGAGGTAGTCCAGATAGTTAGGGAGTTCTAACCAATTTAGGGAATGGAGGGCAATACAATGATGGGAGGAGTGTTTGGCTTTGATGGCAAATTTAGAAATTTTGTTTTAACAATTTTCAAGTTTGGAAGAGATGGTAGAAGATAGGTTGGTTAGCAAGGGTGCATCATACATAAGGGAGGGAAGGAGAAAACTAGAGGCAAGTGTGTGTCTAGTAGAAGGAGAGAGGAAGTGATTGTTTCTGTATAGCATGCCAAGTTTTTGATTTTTTTTAATATTTTGCTGTATGTAGATATCAAACTTTAGGTGTTCATCAATAGTTACACCGAGTAATTTAGCAAAGGGAACAACTTCAATAGCAGAGTTGTTTTGGCTTAGGACTTGGAAAGAGTTTTTATCAAAAGGAAAGGATTTTGAGGGTGGGAATAATAATATTTTGGATTTGTTAGCATTTAGAGGAAGGCAGTTTTGGAGCATCCAGGTCTCAGTGGTTGAAAAGGCAGTCTGGGACTTAGAAGTTTGGGGAGGTTAGTGGCAGAGCAGACTACAGTTGAGTCATCTGCGTATTCTATGACTTTGGCATTGGGGATGGCAGAGTGAAATTTACTGATAAAGATATTGATCAGGATTGGAGCGAGAATGGACCCCTAGAGTACACTGCTAGGGGTGTGTAGAAAAGGTGAGGTGTCTTTTCTCCATTTCACAGCCTTAGATCTGCCAGACAAGTAACTTGAGAACAAGGATAGGGTGTTTTGGGAGAGATTTAGGTGTGAATGATGGCTGAGAAGATGTGTATTGGAAACAGTATCACATGCTTTGGGGAGATCTAACAGCACTGTGGATACTATATTCCCAGAATCACGGGCTTGTTTGACTGTTTCTAAGAAAGAGAGTAGAGCTGCTATAGTGCTATGTCTGGGTCGGAAACCATGTTGGGTTGGAGTAAGAAGTTGGTTTGAGTTAGGAAAGGCATAAGTTGGAGGTGAATGAATTTTTCTAGGAGCTTGGAGATTGGGGAAAGGATAGCTATGGGACAGAAGTTAGAGATATTATTGTTTTTGCCTCCTTTATGGAGAGGAAGTATAAAGGCTGTACACCAGAGTTTGGGGACGTAGGATTCCTGTATGGATCTATTGATTAAGATGCTAACAGGGAGTGCGATCCCATCACCAGCAAGCTTGAGAAAGAATGAGGGAATGTTGTCAGGGGCATTGGAGCAGGGTTTTAGTTTGGAGAGAAGTCTTTTTATGTAGTTAGTGGAGATGGGTTTGAGCTCAAACATGGGGGAAGAGTTAGGGTCAGTGGGTAGGGGTGTGGACATGGATGAGGGATAATGCAGAGGGGAGAGACGGTTGTTAGGAAAAGTCTTAGTTCTGGTATTGAGTTGATAAAGAAAGAGTTGAATGAAGAGACTATTTCTACATCTGATTTGCTGGGGTCAGGGCAGGGTTGTTTTTGGTGCCTAGGTTGAGAAGTGAATTTATTGAGTCCCAGAATTGCCTGGGGTTTTTCGTGTGGTTGCACTGGAGTTTAATGTAGTACTTTTTTTGTCTCTGATAATTTATTTTTTTGCAAGGTTACGGAGCTGTGTATATTGAAGTAGGGTTTCGGGGAGTTTGCTTTTTGGTAAAGTTTCCAGCATTTGTCTCTTTTGGGCATACTTTGTTTGGTGTCTTTGGTTAGCCATGTGGCGGTACTGATTTTTTATTCTTTTTGCTCTTGATGGTGCTAGGGAGTTTAGAGCTTTAAGGAATGTGGAGTTGAAATGTAAGTATGTATTTCACTGTTTCCACTGGCCAGCTAGGTGTAAGCAAGAGGGGAGACACAGAGGCTGGAGTGAATAAGAAGGAGGGTCTAGGAGAGTACAAACTGAATGAGGGGGTCGGGCAGTATGGACCGGTACACCTGTGCTTGCCACTACAGAGAAGGAAAAAAAGAAAAATAAGTACTTCTCAGGCTCTTAACTGAGGTGCAATGTAAAAAAAACCATGTACAGGTACTTAATTGTGACTGCGGCTGTGAGCAGAAGGAAGCCCTGCCAGGTGAGGGTTAGCGTTTCCCTATCTCTAGCAGCTAGGTTGCAGGGAATACTCTAAATGTGGCTAGCTGTGGAAAAAAGGAGAGAGAACAATTTCAGTTATATCGAATTCATTATTTGTTTTGTACATGGATTTTCTCCTGGAAGCACAGGCTTTAACTGGCAAACTGTATTCTAGCCATGCAAGTAAAATACTATGTCCAGTTTCAGTTCTGTTGTTGGAGGAGAGAAGATCATTAATGTTATTTTCTTTCCAATAAAAAGTAAGCGTTTTTTAGCTAGTTGGAAATTATGTCATTTTATTTTCCAGTACTGTCATGACACTTGTATGAGAACAGCATAATCAGTAGATTAACATATCATCTGGGTAGATGATGAAGATGATGGATCATGTGGAAGCTGGTTTTGAAGATGAAAAATAAAGTGAAAAGAGAATGGGGTCTTGAGGTCCTTTTTTTTCTACCTGACAGAAGGGATGATATGGAATTAAGTTTTATCAAGAAATGTACTATGGGATAGGCAGTTCCTCAATCAACTAAGAGAATGGTTACTTGTGCCTAAGGCTGTAAGTGAATTAAGGATTTAAAAATTATCATAGTTAGGAGCCCTGAAAGCTAAAAGTCAATGAAGGGTCAATGAAGGCAGACACTATGGTTCCCTTTATCCATATTAAGAAGAAGTTATGGTTGTGTTTTGGCCTAAACAAATATGATTTCATTAGTTAGCTAGTGGTAAGTAATTTTTAATGTAGTCAACTAGCCAAGGCTACATTATACCCCAGATTCAGCAAACTTGCATGGAAGGACCATTCCTGTGCAGCATGGCAGCGTGCCATGCATATTCATGAAGGCATGCTGCCATGATCTAATATGGACACGGTTCTTTGTGTGAGTGCAGGGGGCATTTTTGTGCTGTGCACGGACACTAAACACACCCCCATGCTCAGAAAGTGCCATACAGCACTTTCTCAGCCATACTAGCATAATATTAGAGAGTAGCTCTAATATTATGCCAATATTTCAGTGTTCTCGCACACTGAAATTTAAAATAAATCATTTCAGTCTCCGCCGACACTGAAATAAAACCAGAAAACAGGAAAGCAATACAGGGGGTGTGTCACAGGTTCTGTGACACCCCCTTTGTCTTGCTAAAGTGCTGTATGGTACATTGGCTTCCTGCAGAAGTAGGAAATGTGTGCAAATGCACACTGTACCTGTCAACCGTACAGATTTTCACAGAATGTCCAGATCTGCATAGCCTCAACCTCTTACTGCCAGAAATCTGGACAAAGCTAGACAAAATGGGGGGACAAATAGGGACATATTTTAAATATTGCCCTTATAAACTAAGTTGCTAGAGATTAACAGGGTCCGTTTTAACAGTCTGAAGGATTTGAAGTCTGAAACTCAAATGTTATGTCATTATTTAGTGACTTCAATCCTGAGATCATCCCAGTGACTTGCCAGGAAAAAAGAGGAACAGGCCAAAAATATGTCCCAAAAAGCTAGACATTCTGTGAAAATCTGTACATTTCAGAGGTATGCCCCAAATTCATGGTCCACAGTACAGAACATGATGGTGATCTGGCAAACTAGTGGAAAAGCATTAAGAGTGAAGGGGAAAATAATGAGAGACATTTGAGTTCCAGACATCACACCCTTCAGAAAAGTCATGCTACATCAAATTCTGTTAGTCTATCAACTTTCTCAGTTTAAATGAAAAAATAGTTCTACGTTTGTAAGAGCAATACACAGATAATGGTGCAGAAAGCAAGCACAAACCCCCACAGTAAATAAAAATAAAACACATATGTAATTTTTTTTCTTTCCTCAATACAGTTTAAGTGTAGCTGAGCGGGAGTGCACATAGGACAGCTATGCTCAGTCTAGCTTACATATCCCAATGAGCTAAATAGAAATATATGGCCAAAACAATGTAAAGTGAAATTGCGTAGTGATTTGAGCTTTCACTTAATAAGCAGGCATTCATGGTTTGAGTCCCGATTCAGTCCATTTATTTTATCTGTTAAAATAGCATGAAAATATATTTTTTTATCAGTAGGTAGTGAATAATATATATATATTTGCTAACCAGGGTAGTGTAGCAGGTCCAAATGTGAGACGTCAGTGTAGTACAGATGTGAAACCCCCATAGAAACACAAGTGTCCCACACAGCATATTCACAAAATAATGGATTGTAATGAAAGCACATAGGGGGGTGCTGTGGAAGGTAGACATGCATATCATAATATGTCATTTATGAGAATCAACCCCACAATGCTGATAGTCTGTAAAAGGAAAGCTGAACAATGCTAACTTGTGCTCAGCTATGCTTAGCCAGAATAAGCATTGCTTAAATGTAAGTTCTAAGCAAGATCTAGTGTAGCTAAGTGGATTTGTGCTCTGGTAAGCTGTGCTTAGCATCTATCCCTCTAAGCAGTGCTCAAACCAGCTAACCGGGTTTGCACGGGGCATAGCTTAATTTAGCATATTCAAAACCATCCAATCACGGCAAAGGAGGGGTGATTATCTGTATTTAAACCTCACAGGCAGGAAAACAGCTCATAACTGGTTGTAGCTCCTCACTGTAGGCAGTATGGATGATGCCAGGGAGGGTATACACTTTTGGGAACAATGCTGTGGCATACAGAAGACCAAGGTCATGGTAGGACTCCTTATTAAAAACATGATGTGAGACTGCTGCAGGACCAGTACCAGGGCTCCCAATACAAAGTGGAATCCTGGGAAAGCCTTGCCCATGATCTCACCATTACCAATGGCATCCCTCGGACTGGCATGCAGGTCTGGCACCACTATGCCGACTTGAAGCGGAGGAAGAGGGAGCTGTTGGACCAGTAGGTCAAAGAAGAACAGCAGAGGAATGATGTCCCAAGTGTGTGTAAGTATTCATATCAATAACTGTTTACCAAAGTCCAGCCTATATATGTGATGGATAGGTATGCATAAATGTTTGTCTATCTTATTTACAGCTCCAGTTGAGTGGGATGCGAACCAGGAAGCCCATGCAAGCAGGTTGCAAAGGCTGCATGATGAGGCTGGTGAGTAGCAATCTAACTTGTAGTATTCATACCAAATAAATATAATGGAGTAGAATGTCATCTTGCAGTATTACAAATGGGTATGGTTTATACTGAATAAACCAGACAATATTACAGTAATACTCTTATAAGTTATATATAAATAAAACTTTACCTGCCAATAAAATTCAACACCCTGGACTGGTTGTGCTTACTCTGGTATGGTATGAATTGAAATGTGTACAGGTTATGCATAGCAACTATAGCTCTGAAAGCATTAAACAATCAAGTCTCATCTGACAAAGTAATTGCCTGTAAGACACGAGATTAACTGATATGAAATGTTTCATGCACCAGGATCTAATATCTGAATAATAATTTTGTGTTAACCACTGTTTTCTACACTGTGCTATGTCAAAAGGTATGTATAGGAATGTATGTATAAGAATGTTGTAATTACAAGGTCAGATTGTACAACCAAGAGAGAATTAGACAGAAAACATTCAAGAAAGAGACAGTAGTTTTTTTAGTAGCTTGTTCTGATGAAACACAAATGTGTATTTTTAGTAGAAACAGCCACAGTTCGAATCCCAGGAGTGGTAGTAAACTGTATGCATAATTTCACCTATGATTTTGTGAATATGTGTAGAAACAATCAGGGAGTGTAAACAGAAATGTCCTCCACATGTCATCCAGGTAAGAGAAGGTATAAAGTAGCTATAAGAAGGCTGTAGTTATACTGTGTCCAACACCCATGGTCCACCTCCAAGGCAGCAAATGACAGCAAGATAAGTGCATATACCAAGTGGTCTCCCCCAAGAAATGTTCACAAGTGTCATGCTGTCAAAGCTACTGGTCCCTGCTGCCAACAACCAGGATGACCAATAGAAATTAAGGCAGAGTATGGCAGTAGCACACACACGCACACACACACACACACACACACACACACACACACACACACACACACACACACACACACACACACACACACACTGTGAGTACACATATGTAACCCTGACTATGTGAATATGGGTAGAAACAGTTCGGTAGTGTTAACAGAAATTTCTTCCACAGGTCTTGCAGGTAAGAGACAGTATAAAGTAGCTATAAGAAGGCTGTAGTTATACTGTGCTTAACACCCATGGTCCAACCCAAGGCAGAAAATGACAGCAAGATAAGTACATACACCAAGTGGTCTCCCCCAAGAAATGTTCAGAACTGTCATGCTATCACAGCTACTGGTCCCAGCTGACAACAACCAAGGTGACTGATAGAAATCAAGGCAGAGTATGGCAGTAGAACACACACACACACACACACACACACACACACACACACACACACACACACACACACACACACACACACACACACACACACACACACACACACAACACACACACACACACACACACACACACACACACACACACACACACACACACACACACTTGTGAGTACACATATGTAACCTTGACCATGTGAATATGGGTAGAAAAAGTCAGGTAGTGTCAACAGAAATTCCCTCACAAGTCTTCCAGGTAAGAGAAGGTATAAATTAGCCATAAGAAGGCTGCAATTATACACTGTGTACAAACATACCACTGCCCAACCCAAGGCCATAGGTGGTTGTAATAATACCTGTAGAGTAATGGTTAGAGCAATGATCATTAAAGCTGTGATCACTGCAAGAATCTACAGTTGTTAATTGACATCTCTCTCTCTCCCCCACCATATTTTCACCAACAATCTAAACACATAAATGAATGGGTATGTTTTCCACCAAACCTGCTGTTGGGACATGCATCCTATTGTTCTACAAATGTTGAAATGTTTTCCAATTAATGTTCCCTGTTCGAATACTATTATCGGTGGCCTGTTGCTATCAATGTAACCTGCATGCCGGTGTAATGCCCACTGTGGTTCCATATATGCATGTGCTCTGTTTACTACGCAAATGTTCCAAATATGTTGTTTTGGGTTAATGGGAATACTCATGCATGCTGTTATAACTAATCCTGCAATGTGTTTACCATTAATAACCAACATATGTTCTAAACCTGCAACACCATAGCACATCTGGGAAGGCTGATTCCAGCGGATCTGCCTTTCCCACCTCATCTGGCCATGTCACCGGGGCCCCAGTACATCTGGGACAAGCCCTGGACCTCCTCATCTGCTGGTCCTGCACCACCTTTGGGTGGAACTCCCTCAGGTGATGGGGCTTGTCACCCCCCGGGTATGGGCGCGGACAGGATCCTGTCACCCGAAGCCAGGTCCAGGGTCTGGTGCATAGCGAGGTCCGCAAAGAATTGGAAGGTCTGCTACATCAGCTTGAGGCCCACGGGGAGCATTTAAAGGGTCAGCCTTCCTCTCCTGCTCAGTCCTAAGCACAGCCACCTTTGGAACCGTGAAGGTGCAGTGGTGACTACCTATGGATGGTAACCTCAGTCCCACTGTATCCATTTGGGGGCTCGTGGGCTTCCAATTACCAAACACTTCTCTCCATCCAAGGTGTTTACCCCCCACATGTGTCATATACTGCCCCTATATGTTGTCTTGTCTGTCTTCCTACCCAACATCCCTCCACATATATGCCTACTATCCTTCCCCAACATTCTACTCTCACCTTAAAAAAAAGGGCAATCTGTTCACAAAAAAATGTTGACCCATACATAGCTGTCCATTCCACACACTTGTACACTGGATAAGTAATCTGGCCTAATTGGCTTCACAACACATTATTGTTGTGCTCATCCCTCTCTCAGGGGTTTGAGTATCCAAAATTTCCTTCAAATTGAGTATATATTAAGAGCTATTGCTGTAGAGGAAATGGACATTTATGGACCTTCCCTACACCCATCCTGCACATCCCTAGTTATCTTTCATATTATTTTCCCCTCTTCATGCTCCCTTTTTCACCACTTTCATATCACCCCTTTTTTCTTGTCTTTTAAAAAAATTAGCACTGGGGTAAGCAGGAGTAAGCAGTAGTAAGTGGGGCTAAGCCTGTTTGCATGGTGCTAAGTGATGCCTACACAGATTAAACACTTTTAAGGCTGTCTGTCAGCATAGTTAACCATATGTTAGCATTGATTACCACCACACAAACCCATGCAAACCTGCTTATAACTGCTTAAAAGTGCCTTAATCACTCTGTATCCAACAGCCCTTGTTCTTCCCAGTCTTCCCAGCAAAAAAACAATCAGCCCTTGCAAGTCTTGAACTCAGGACCAGGCATACCGTAGCCATAGTAGCTTACCACAAAGCCATCTGATGTGTAGATATACCTGATGTTTTATCAAACATATCATTCAGTAGAGTCATTCAACAGTAGGGAAAAGGTTTGTTAACATTAGTCAAGTTTTGTACATATATATTTATATATATATATATATATATATGTATATATATATATGTGTATATATATATATATATATATATATATATATATATATATATATATATATATTTGTGTGTGTATGGAGATGCGCACACACACACACACACACACACACACACACACACACACACACATATATATATATATATATATATATATATATATATATATATATATGTAGGTCTACTTGAAAACACAGACATGCCAAAACACCGACAACGAGAACACTGAGACCAGAAGATCGACAACTGAGATGACCGACAGTTTAAAAGCACGAAACTTCACATGCCTGACAAACCACAATCCTGACAATCAACAAAACAAAACAAATACCTTTTCCAAAAAACACACACACAAAACAAGCACACCAAAAACCTTACAAACCTACACTAAGCCTTACGTACACAACTGTCTATACACTAACCTTAACCCAAACCATAACCCTAAGGTCCATCACTATCACACATTCACCTATCCCGCGCCCTATCCCTAACTCACTTAACCCACCCCTAACCCTAAAGTCTGTCACTATCGCACACTTACCTTACCCACACCC
>NC_056737.1:1211932676-1211995176 GCF_019279795.1 Protopterus annectens | reverse complement strand
CAGCAGGAAGTATCCCTGCACTACCAGCTTATAACTCATTCCACACCTTTTGGCTGCAGAACTTGGACTGAAGCTCCAAAGGTGGTGGTATTTCCATATTCATAAAGGATACACACAACTCCAGAGTGATAGACCAGCATTATGCATTACAAATCCTGCAGGTGTAGCTAACATTGGGTACAACTGTGGTTCAAGTTGTAGCCTGCTATAGGTCCCCAAACATGTCCCAAGACTCACACTCCATGTCCCTAAACATCTTAAAGATTATTGGTGTCCAACCTAACACTCTCATACTGGGTGACTTTAACTACCCCACCATTAACTGGGAAAGCTACTCATGTACCGATGCACTTGCGCATCCCATCAACAACAGGGGCGATTGCTGCTGTACACCAATAGTCATCTCCTCCCTTGTTATATCTGACCACAAAGTAATCTCCTTTGGAAATCCACAGCCCCCAATCCCCCCACCCCCCCCACCCAGGTAAGCACCATGAAAAGCCTTTCCAAAGCTAACTTTGGCCTTCTAAAAACAGAAGTGGCTAACCTCATTGCAGCCATGCAAATGGAAAATAGTTGCATGACTGCTGAATCAAATAACAATGCACTATGAACACTTACACAAGTGCATGGATACAGCCACACCCAATAGAACCAAGACCCTTACCTCCAAAAAAAACAAAGCCAATCTGGTGGTCCCCGCCCATAAAGAAACTGTACAACAGAAGGAGGGAACTGATATGGAATAAGGTGAAGTCCCAAAACTGTTAAAAATCCCTTATCAGCCTCAGTTAAAAATTGACATCCCTCATCAAATACTACAAAGTTAGCTGTGAAAACATAATTGGAGCACATAGTAAAGACAACCACAAGGCCTCATACAGTTATGTAAAGAATCTCCATGACAATACCAAGATTTGCTGTGAGCTACTAGACAATTTCACCTCCTAGACTGAGCCAACAAATATTGCCAATATACTGGCTGACATATTGAGTGCAAACTTTACCTCTCTAGCCCCCACAAAGGACCAATCACAATACCAGTACACTACCAGGCACCCAGTATTACTGCTGCACAGGTTTAAACAGCACTGTTCAAGGCCAAGAATACAGCATCTATGGGACCTGCCAATATCCCTGGCTGTGTTCTACATGAACTGCAGAGTGAACTGGCACATCACCTGTGTGCCTAGTTAAAGCACTGCCTCACCTCAGGCTTTGTCCCTACTGAATTGTGCACTGCTACAGTCACCCCTCCTCACAAATGAGGTGTGACTACAGACCCTAGGAACTACCACCCCAACTGCCTAACAAGCCTGTTATGCAAAGCTATGGAATGCATCATCATGCACCTAATAAACAGGGATATGGGAATATGCAGACTCAGGATCCCACACAGTTTATTTTTGTGAAGGGTAGGTCATAACTGCTCAATCAACCTACTCAACTTCTTGAAGTTCATCACCTCAGCTGTGGATGAAGGCAAGGTGGCACATACAGCCTACCTTGATCTGACCAAAGCCTTTGATAACATTCCCCACACAGGCATCATGCAAAAACTCACTAAGCTAGGCATCAACCCCTATATCACTAGGTTGGTTTCAAAATGGGTCACAGATAGGACTCACAGTGTGGAAATAGCTGATTCCAAGTCAGATTGCTGAGCAGTCATAAGTGGAGTCCCACAGGTTTCTGTCCTCGTTCCTCTCATGTTTGGTATCAACTTCTCTGAAGCCCATGCCAACATGAATTGACTCTGAATGACAATGTTTGCAGACAATTGCAAGTTGGGAGCTATTATTAACTACCTGAGTCATGTTTGCATCCTACTGAAAGGCCCCACTGAGACCAGTGACTGGTGTCAGAGCCATGGCCTTAAGCTCAATGTCAGAAAATGTGTTGTCATCCCCTTTGGGGAAAACGCTGTTCCCGTGAATTACCACATCGATTGTAGTCCCTTGAACAAAGAAGGCATTATAAGAGATCTGGGTACACAGGTTGACAGCAATGTCTCTTTTGACCACCGCATTGCCACTGTGGTCAAAAAGTCCTTCTATGTGGCACATCTCAGTACTAACACATTAGCATCCCTGAAGGAAGACGTCATTGTCCCCCTGTACTCTTCTTGACAGAGTGACACAGTTTGTTTCAGCATAATCTTCTGATGGATGTGAGGTAGGTAAATGAAATGTATGTCCTCATTTCCTGACAACAATCATATCATCACAGTCATTTACCAGAGAAATGAGAATAATCTGTAAAACAGACAAGAAATATGAGCAATAAACCTGGACATCCTGAAACAATCCAGCCAGTTGACAGATATGCTCAGAACCCCTTACTGCAGTGAATCTAGACCAAGGCTGACACAGTGGTAGGTTGAAGCCATGAAAATTGGGAAGTATCTGAAGTACTGGCATAGATAAGCAACATCTGTAGTAACACCCTCCTGTGTGCTCTAACATATATTTAGTGAAATATCACAAGTAATTGAATTAGGGAATCTGCTATGGGTAATTATGCATGCATTTGCAAATATATCAGATGCTACAGGGATGTAACAGCACTGAAAAACAGACACCCCTGTGAAAGTGCATACCCACAACCAATATCACCACAGTCACAGTCCACATACCGGTGAGCCTCGTAAGCAGTAGAGTATACAGACTGTGTGAACAAGTACATCATTGTTGGCCACTCATGCACTAGCCCTACATATACAGTCCCAATTTTCAGTGTAGTCTGAATCCTGACCTTGGTACAGGGCATGTTTCAGACTACCCCTACAAACACATACAGTCAATAGATCAGCAGAACCTGGAGCAGCATGCACAGTCAGATAAAGAAGGAGCTGTAACATATACATCCACCCCCCCTCCATATACAGCCCAAATAACATGTACACATGACATGTGTACACAATCACGACAGTCTGTTAACAATGGCCAGACATACACAGGCCTCTCACATGTACAGTTCACCTTAGAATGTACAGGCTGAGGACTCATATCTATGGCCTCTTCCCTGAAACGTCTGTGGGTCTACTGCATCACTGAGTTGGTAGCAGGAATGAAGGCAAGAAATAATGATAATAAATACGTCTGGGCCTCATTGACATTTGGACAAAGCATGACATCATTTGGGGACAGAGGCACAAACACAGGGGTAGATTGGACATACTGCTGTCATACATTGAGACAGTTGCAGATGTCACTGGGTTTGTTGTAACATATCCTTTATGAGGAATATGACGTCTGTAATACCAATATATGTGAGTATTTACTGACTGCATTCCCCAGAGTCCACAACTGATTTACCAAGGACACCAACTGTCTGGGGAACAGACAAAACATAACAGGCAAACATGTGGCCAGTCTGTGGACAGCGTACCAGTGAAGAGGTATGTCAGAGACATATCACTGTCAGTTGTAAAGTTACTCACTAAATGCATGGCCTCACAAACCCTGTCAATCTATCAATCCACCATGGGTATAACAGCACTGATGACATAGAATCTGTTCACAAATCTGGGGATATGTCCCCCATGTTGTTTGGTTGTCTCCACACATCCTGTCCTGTGATATATTACCACCTACTGTATGTGGATATGTAGCCCACCATCTCTGTAATGTCCCTCACACAGACAAGGAAAAAGGGCAAGGTCCACATTAAGGAATATCCCATATGTCAGAACTAGCAGCAGTGTTCAGCCCCACAGCACAGTACTATGTGGGCACCTACATAGTGGTATGGCCTTAGCAATACCTGACATCTGCACATCTGTACAGAGGACAGATAGAAAGTAGATAGCCAGCAGGTTATGCATTAGGATGAATGTTTGAAAGATAGAAATCTGAAACTGAAAGGTATGTATTTACTACGTGACAGCAGTTCTCAATGACTTTTCCAAAAAACATATTAGTCTACAGTTCATATCATGATATCAGATCAATATCCAATAGGAGATACATAAAAACATACAGCTCAAACACCAAGACAAAGATAGTCAGTGCTCAGAGTCCCAGCTTTGCAGGCAGGGTTGTATGGTTCTAGGACTACAATCTGCTACATACTTTATCTTGGAAAACCACTGTTAAAAGTGCTAACGTAATGATACAATATGTGTTAAACTATTTTTGTCAACCAGTGCACTGTAGCTGGTGTAACATGCGAGTGTAACTACATATAACCTGGAATACTGCCCATGTATAAAATAAATACAAAGAAAAAAGATTGTGGTACTACCCATGTATACCCAGGTGTCCCATACAGTATAGTCACACCCCTTGTTACTGTAATGACAGCACATAGAAGCATGCTATGTACAGGACGTTAAATACACTTATTAAAGATGTCATTACAATGCTATTTTATCAGACTGGAATGTGATCAATGGTTACCAAGGCTGAGCTATGCTTATCAGGTTTAAGCATTGTTAAATGTAAATGCTAAGCAGATTTGCGCACTGGTAAGCGAAGCCTACATGGTGTAAGTGCCTATTTGTTTAACCGTAAGTTAGCACCGTTTACCATCGTGCAAACCCATGCAAACATGCTTAAATCTGCACAAAACTGTCTTAATCACTCTGTATCCAACAGTCCTTGTTCTGCCTAGCAAGAAAATAAGCAGCCCTTGCAAGACTTGAACCCAGGACCCCACACACCATAGCCAAAGCAATTTACCAGTAAACCACCTCAATCATAGGGCTTTAGGGTGTTTTCTCAAACATATCCTTCTTTACAGCCAGTTTGCAATAGGGAAGAGGCACTGTAAAATTAGGAAGGATTGGTATCTACAAATAGATATATATATATATATATATATATATATATATATATATATATATATCTGAAAAGAAGCACATACATAGAGAAAGAGATAGATATGTATGGGGCGATACATATATGTATATAAAATTCTACACACACACACACACACACACACACACACACACACACACACACACACACACACACACACGCACGCACATATGGTTTCACTTCATAATCTCGAATTACTGACATCTTGAAATTCAGTAAACCGAGACTATGAAGTAAAACCATTCACAACACTGAAACTCACAATCCGGAATCACACAATCACAAACATACATACCCCATACACCACTTAACATACACACCATTCCACCCACAGCACACAAACCACACAACCCTACACTACTTATAAGCAGGGGGTAAGCCCCCCCTGCACCTCCCACACCACCCCTACTTTTATATACCAACTCTGAGGTTGCACATAAACAAAAACAAACCACACACCATGCCATCCTCAACTCGCTCGCACACAAACACACATCACACATACACAAACATCAGCAAATCCAACACTCACACTTACACCTCCCTACCCTTACCCACACACACAACGTACAAAAACACACACAAACACTCACTTACCTGCGATTTCAGGCACCATAACACTGCACACGATGTACCAGAAATGCATAATCGCAGATTTGAGATATTCAAATTCGCTCTTATGCACTTTCAACATTCTGGTTTTCAGCTTCATAGTCTCAGCTTATGAATTTTGAGATTTCAGTAATTCGAGATTATGAAGTGAAACCACACATATACATATGCACACACACACACACACACACACATATATATATATATATATATATATATATATATATATATATATATATATATATATATATATATATATATATATATATATATATATATATATATATATATATATATATATATGCATACATGTCTCAAAATGCCCATACAAACATGCTGCTGATAGGCCACCCACAACTGGGGAAGCATGCACAGTTGGATGCAAAAGGACCCATGACACTCACATCTGCCCCCCCCACCACAGTCCAAATAAATAAGTGAACAGTACACTGCTACAAAATCATGATAGACCATACACAATGGCCAGACATACAACAACCTCTTAGCAAAACAACTAAAATGACTGAACATGGCAATGTGAAATACAACCAGCCAGTAATTCACACATGTTTATTATACTCTGATGTCTTGGTCAAAGCCTTCAAGGAGTAAAAGATTGCAGGAAATACATGCCTTAATCACAAGAAGCAGTTCACACCTAATTACATAATTAAATACACAGCCTCTAATTACACTCCCCATTTAACCCACTAAGGGATAAAGTATCACATTTAATATTAATACATTGAGTCTGCATATAATGATTGTCCTTTTATGAATGTGTCATCAAACTGAGGAACAGACTTTTTCAAAAACAGTACCTTGGACCTCACTACCTTCCCCATGGTGAGATTTAGTCAAATGTACATCTATAGAACTGTCATCTTTCTTATCAGTAATATGTCTCACATGTTCTAACAGCCTAGTTTTAAAACACATGTTACTCTCCCCCACATAACATATGTTACAAGGGCATCTAAGAGCATTCTCATTACACCAACCTCTTGAATGTACCGACTCCAAAATGCTGTCCAGCCTTTCCCCTCATCAGGAATGACAGCACTAAATAATGATAGACCAGTATACCTATCAAACTCTTGCTGTATGACATCTGGGCAAAGCTTGACATTATTGGTGGACAGAGGCCTAAATACATTGCCATACTTGAAATATTGCTGTTATACACTGAGAAAGTTGCTGGTGTTACAGGATTTGTTGTAACATATCTTTTCTGAAGGATATAAAGTCAGAAAAACAAATGGATGTTAGCATTTACTGATTGCAATCACCAGAGTATGCTACTGATTTGCCAAGGGCAACATCTGCATGGGGAACAGACCAAACATAACAGGCTAACCTCTGGCCATTATGTGGTTAGCCCTACAGTTGAGAGCTATGCAGAGACAGAACTTTGTCAGACTGAAACCCATGCAGAAGTAGCATGTTCAGACAAACCCTGTTATACTAGCAGTATTCCAAACATATAACAGCAATACTCACATTCTGCCCCTATGTCTTGAACCTTCTCCACCATTTATTTGGCTTGTCTCCACAAGTCCTGTTGTAAGAGGTATTCGCTCACACACCTCCAGGATGTCTTCCCTACAGGTAAGGGAAATGGCCAACACCCTCATGGAGTACTCACTTATAGGAGTGTGTTGCCATGACATTGGCTATTGGAAGAACTACTATTCTGCATGCAATTAGCAAGTGGAGAACACCAATTAGTGCACAGGCCATCACCTGGTCATGAGCATCACCTACAAAAGCCATGCTGCCACCTATTCAAACTACCTCTATCCCTGTAGTGCACAGAGAGGGAGAGAGAGAGAGAGAAAGAAAGAGAGAAAACAAAACAAAACAAAAAAATCAAATAAAAAGGTAAGTGGAACATGTACATATGTAACTGAATGTAGTACCTGGTCTGTAATAATAGGAAATATGATTTGGAAGAATATATGTCTCAACAAGACTTGCTGAACTAATGCCCTGATGAACAGCTGCTATGGCCATAGTATCTGGCCCCCTCTGCAGTGGGAGAGATCACAGCCATACCTCTCAACTGTACAGATCTTCATAGAATGTCTAGATTTTCACATCATAGTTTTTTGTCTGTTCCTCCTGAAATCTGTATATTTCTAACAAATCGCTGAGAATTAAAGTCATCAAGCAATGACAAACACATAAGTTTATGACTCCACATCCTTAAGAATATTCACGGTAATGCAACATGTATTATTCTACAAACTTCCTAAGTTTGTAACAGGAATATTTAAAATCTGGCCCTATTTACCCCCCCCCCCATCATTTTAGGCTTTGTCCAGATGTGATACTCTAAGAAGTTGCAATGTAGGATCACAGCTCAGGAGCCTGGCTCACCCTGGGAAAGGACACTTGTATATGACAATTGCAGGGGTGTCTGTCAAACAGCTGTGACTGTGCCACTGCTAGGCCATTTAATAGGATGTTGTCCATATCCATATGTTACCTGTTAATATGAGTATGACGCATGTTTATCTTCTAAATCTAAGATACCTGTATAGGGCATGTGCATAGTAAACTACTGTTGCAGACATGTGTGTTGAACTGCATGTGATATATTGAATTAATAACATTCAACTGTACAGTGTCCTGCTGGACAATAAGCACATTTGTGACTGAAATCTGTACTAACATACACATATACCTGTGCTATGTCAGTCAAACCACTGGCAAGTCTGTGAGCAATGACAATGTAACATAATAGCCTCCTTATGACTATTGGACATCTTCCAGGTTATCACAGTGATGTCAACAAATATTGTGCAATCAACTTACTAATGTATGGTGCAGCTATATTAATACAATTATCAATACTGATGTCCCTTTTGTCACCCATTTATGTGTGCCATTGTCCAGACATCCTGCTATACCAGGTTAAGAAGTATGATTGAGCTGTAAGACTGTAAATACAGTGTGTCATCCTAACATAGAACAGAAATGTATACCAGTTATCCCCTGGACACATGTATGTATGCGTATGTTTAGCTGGATGGCACAAAAGTGATAACATGGGTTTGAAGCAGTCAGGTACATAGGTTGTGCATGTTGCAGATGTGTGTACTATCAGTATCAGTGCATACAACAGACATATAGGGTATAAATGTATCTCCAAACACCATCATATTGGGTGACTTCAACTACCCGAATATAGACTGGGAACATTACTTAAGCCCTAACTTTCTAGCCCAACGTCTCCTGGAGTTCATAAATTTAAATGCCATGGAACAGCTAGTCACTGTTCCCACGAGAGGAGAAAATATACTAGATCTCATTATCACAAACATGGGGACAAAATGCTCCACACCGGAAGTATATCCCTCATTGGTGAGATCTGATCATAAACTAATCTCACTGGAAATCCACATCCCGCCCCCACCCCAAACAAAAAAGACCACAGTGAAGAACTTCTCTAAAGCAAACTTCACACTACTCAAGACTGGTGTGGTATCCTTCAAGGCCCCTGAGACAGTGGAAACCACAACCCAAGCTGTGGAAGCCCTTACAAATGGTTCTATGAACACCTCCAGGACTGCATGGATCAGGCAATCCCAAATAAAACCAAGACTCTTTCCACAAAGGGCAAACGTCCAGTCTGGTGGACCCCAGCTATTAACAAACTTTACAATAAGAGGAGAAAGCTATTACATGATAGAACAAAATCCATAAAAGGGAAGTCACCCCTGATCATTATTAGTAAAAAAATACGAGCACTCATAAAATCAACTAAGGCCAATTTTGAGAGAAAAATTGCCATGGATTCAAAGGACAATCATAAGGCCTTTTTCAGCTATGTTAGGAACCTGGGTGGAAACTCCCAGATATGCTCAGAATTAGTCCAAAATGATACAAAAATCACTGAACCCACAGACATTGCCAACATACTGGCAGACAGGTTCAGTGCAAACTTCACCCCTCTCCCCTAAAGGAGAGATAACTATCCCAGCGGAGTGTAGCCTCCCAGACATCTCAAATGCACAGGTGAAAGCTGCTCTCTCTAAAGCTAAAACCACAGCATCAATGGGACCGGATGGTGTCCCCGGCTGTGTGCTACATGAACTAAATGAGGAATTAAACCTGCACATAAGGCAGCTGTTTAATCTCAGCCTTACCACAGGATACGTGCCCAAGGAGTGGCGTACGGCAACTGTGGTCCCACTCCACAAAGGTGGTGCCTCTACGGACCCTGGTAATTACCGCCCCATAAGCTTAACAAGTCTAGTCTGCAAAGCTATGGAGAGGATCATAATGGAGCTCATAAACAAAGATATAGGGGACTTGCAGTTTGGCTTCGTCAAAGGAAGATCATGCCTTTTGAACTTGGTCGACTTCTTCGAAACAGTCACCAAGGCCATTGATGAGGGAAAGGCAGTCCATATAGCCTACCTTGACCTTGCAAAGGCTTTCGACACAATACCCCACTCGGGTATTGTAGAAAAACTTATCAGCTTAAATGTAAACCCATATGTCACAAGATGGGTTGCAAACTGGCTTAAGGACAGAACCCACAGGGTTAGAGTTGCTGGCGCTATGTCAGACTCCAAGCCGGTCACAAGTGG
The DNA here is from genome assembly GCF_019279795.1 of Protopterus annectens. NCBI lineage: Eukaryota > Metazoa > Chordata > Ceratodontiformes > Protopteridae > Protopterus > Protopterus annectens. The sequence continues at coordinate 1,211,985,146 of NC_056737.1, read as the reverse complement.
TGTCCCACAGGGCTCGGTCCTTGGCCCCCTATTGTTCGGCATCTACTTCTCAGAAGTACAGGCCAACATGGGAGGACTTTGGCTGACAAAGTTTGCAGACGACTGCAAACTGGATGCCATAGTGGAAAGTGCATCGGACACGGATATCCTTCAGAAGGGACTCACGGAAACAGATAGCTGGTGCCAGAGCCATGGCCTGAAGTTAAATGCCAAAAATGTATAGTCATACCCTTTGGGAAAAACAAGGTAACCCCAAGCTACCATATAGGTGACAATCCACTAAGCACAGAAGAGGTTATCAGGGACCTGGGGACCCAGGTTGACAGTGGCCTTTCTTTGACACTCACATTGCTAAAGTGGTTAGAAAGACCTTCTACATTGCCCACCTGATCATGAAGGGATTCACATCCAGATCTAGTGAGGTCATTGTTCCCCTGTACTCTTCACTTATCAGACCAATGATCGAGTACAATGCCCCATTCGGGATGTATCTCGCCTGACATCTGCAGCAATTGGAGAAACCCCAAAAGTTTCTCACCAAAAGGATAAAGGGACTCCAAAATCTGTCATATGCTGCCAGATTGAAGAAACTCCAGCTCTATTCAGTCGCATGCCGTCTGCTCAGAGGTGACATGTGCCTGACATACAAGGCCATGTCCAACCCAGAATTAATGGACATGCTCCACCTCAAAAAATCCAAATACACCAAAACCACTAGAGCAAGTGACTTAAACCTTAGCACGGATATAAATAGGACATGCTGGAGGGATAGATTTATCACTCAGAGACTCCCTATGCTGTGGAATAGAGTCCCGGTCCATGTGAGGCAGAGCACCTCGCTGGCTCTGTTCAAGAGAAATCTTGACCTGTGGATGGGAGATCGTAGGTTTACCCCGGGAATCATCTCTGTGTCACTGCTGGACAGAGGCACAACAAACTAATGGGTACAGTATTTTTTCATATAAGGGGTGGCGTAAGCCACAAAAATTCGGGCTAGGCTTATAAATGCCTTGGGGCAGATAGCCTAGTATAAACCTATGAACCTATGAACCTATATATGTGTACAGCTGCTGGTTGTTGCATTGCCCTGACATTGATATGGGTATTAGAGTAGGTATGATTATCAGGTAGTAATCAGAGAAGTGTCCAACTGTGTCATGACCCTCTGTCCATGCCTACCACTAACAGCTATATCAACACCTATATACAATGGATGTCACAAGTGTATACACCCCAGTTGGAATGCTAGGTTTGTGTGCTGCATGACAATCAGACAAAAGAAAACCATTTCATAATGTTTCTCATCTTGAATGTGACTCCTAACCTGTACAATTCCATTGAAAAACAATGGTGTTTCTAGGAAGGTGAGTAACAATTGCCAAGTGAAGATGTGCCATGATGTTAGAGTCCAAACCAAGACAAATGAATGCCGTAACTATGCCAAGAGGTGCATTCACAATATATCAGTTTAAGGGTGCACACACTCATTCAACTGGCTTATTGTACTGATTATTATTTCCATATGTTTTCACAGACAAGATCGTTATATTTTCAATTAAACTGTACAGGCTATAGGTCACATTAAATGTGGGAATTGTTTTGAAATGAGTTATTGTGGTATCATGTTTCAATTGCACAAATACCAGGCATTGTAACAGGGGTGTGTACACTTTATAAGCACTGTAGGTATATGGACTCAGCAGTACCTGACCTGTAAAACCAGCCTCCACCAAGGTAGAGTAATCCCCTTTGGTGGATAGCAGCACTACACAAACCACATAATAATTTGCTATATTGGCTGTACAGGGACACATATATGCAGGCAACAACTTGGAAGCAAACCCACCTTTATCTGATCAAGCATGTAAGTTCACAGGTGACTTCGCGTAAGGCTGACTATGACCACAAATCAGACATATCCACACCACTTAGGACAATTGCAACAGTGTCTCCACGTTTGTCAGTCTCAGAGGAAGCAACACAATTCACCCTGTACTGGGGGTAAAGCACACCTCATACATACACACATGCCATGTATATAGGCAACCTGCATCAGATAGGTTAGGTAGGAACATTGTCACCCTGTCCACCCCAGTTGTATAGGAAGATATGCACATCAACCACACTCCTCCCCTCAGCAATGGTGAGCATGTACATATTGCCTACTGATGGCAACAACAGCAAATCTCCATGGGGCATAATAACATCACTGTCTGCCTCCTTCATGAACTCAGGCATGTGCCACAGTCAAGCGCAGACCTGCCACCATCCACATGGAAGATGGCCACTGTCATACCTCTACACAGAAATGGATGGAGAATAGAGGATTATCCAATTAAGTGTCTAACATTGGGGGGAATAAGATAGCTCAGGGCCAGGAGTGTAATGCAAGATGCTATAGCCATGATAGATTGGAGGGTTATGGTATAGTTTGGATTATTTGCAAGTAATATCCACTGTTGATGTGCAATTTGACAACGGTATGAGGTCATGTGACCTGTATTCCTGCTTATGTCTTCCAGGTAACATGCAGAGGACTCGCCTACCAGCATTCTCTGTTGGGGAACCGATATCATCATCATCACCTAATATGTGATCAAATGTTATGCCCTGTTATTTGGACGGAGAGCACAAGATGTGCGTGGAGAGGATGCCCTGTGGAACAGTCTGGTCCACAGGGTAAATGATGCCGACCTGCACAGTAGAGATTATGAGCAGGTGCAGCACCAGGCCACCAACCTCATTTTCCATGCCCGTCAACAGGCTGCTGCTGTAGAGATGGACCAGCTAGTCACAGGTGGGGGCCCATCAATCCCAGCCCCCACTGACACCCGCAGACGGGCTTCTCGCCAACCATGGTGCACCCGCCCAACACACAAGCCATGAAGCTGAGGAAACATTTTAGAGGTTGGTTGCACCCACACACTGGATGAGGAGCATGCAGGTAAAGCTCCAGTGCACATTACTAGAACACTGTTGCTTAACCATTTCTATCTGTATACTATATACATGCATATGTCAGATGAGATAGTAGGTCTTGCTGGTGTTTAGTAATGCACAGACATGTACATCGATGGTGTTGGCCAGCATATTTTGTAGTATTGGGGCTGTACTGTTAATGTTCTGAAATATTGCTTCCACCCTGCACCAAGGCCACATCAATGGCTTCTGACATTACCTCTCTCCCACAGCTATTTAGGTCCCTCTGGTATACAACTGGGACAGCAGCCTGTAGCTGGTGAGTATGGAATTATTTTTTTGAGGTTTGCCAATACACCGGCCATGTTAAACCCATGCTATTTGCCATGCACACATGTATCACACCTACCCATAATGTATGATGTACATGTTCAGTTTTGTTGGTGTTAACTGCACTGCATCACAGTGTATCTGAGGGGTATGTAAGATTCCTGCCATATACCTCACAACCTGTCAGTGCAAGATGTGTGACAGAGACAAACAAAATAGTGGGACAAATCGGCTAGAGTAGGGACATGTATGAAAAATTACCCTTATACAGTGGATACAACAGTGTACACACACCTATTAAGATGGCAACTGTTCCTGATACAGCTCTGGGTTTGACATAGCTTTGTATGTTAGGCAGAGATCGCCTCTGAGTAGGCAATATGCGACAGAGTAAAGCTGGAGATTTTTGAGATGGTCTGCATAGGGCATCGGTTTGAGGCCAGTAATCCTCTTTGTGAGGCATTTCTGTGGCCTTTCCAGTTGTTGTAGATGTCTTGTGAGGTACATACCAAAAGCGGCGTTGTACTCTATAATGGGTCTAATGAATGATGAGTAGAGGGGAACAATGACCTCTTTTTTTCTGGATGCAAAACCTTTTGTGATGAGGTGAGCCATGTAGAAGGATTTCCTGACCACTGTGGTGATGTGATTATCAAAGGAGAGACTACTGTCCACCTGTGTGCCAAGATCACTTATCACATTTTTGGTGTTAAGTAGACTACCAGCTATGTGATAGTTCATGGGTACAGAGTTTTTACCAAAGGGGATGACAATACATGTTTTTCCATTGAGCTTCAAGTGATGGCTTTGACACCAGGCATCTGTCTCAGTGAGGCCCTATTGTAGGATGTCCACATTGTTAGGAGTTTCGATTATGGCGCCTAGTTTGCAGTCATCTGCAAACTTTGTTAGCCAAAGACCTTCTGTGTTAGCCTGTACTTCAGATAAGTAAATACCAAACAAGAGAGGACACAGGACTGAACCCTGTGGTACTCCACTTGTCACTGGTCTGAAGTCAGATTTGGAGTCTGCTACTTTCACAGTGTGGGTTCTGTCCATGAGCCAGTTGGCAACCCATCTTGTGACATAGGGATTTATACCTAGTTTAGTGAACTTATCTATAATTCCAGAGTGGGGGATCATGTTGAAAGCCACTGCGAGATCTAGATAAGCTGTGTTAATCACCTTACCCTCATCTATGGCTTTGGTGACTGCTTCAAAGAAGTCAATCAGGTTTAGGAGACATGATCTGCATTTTACAAATCCAAACTGGGTAGGGTCCAGAGTTTGGAGATTACCAGTGTCTTTGTTTATGACTTCCATGATGATACGTTCCAAGGCCTTGCAGACTAGACTCATCAGGCGAATGTGGCGGTAGTTCCCGGGGTCTGTCGTGGCTCCCCCTTTGTTGAGTGGGATAACCACCACGGTGTGCCATTCATTGGGCACAAAGCCTGAGGTGAGGCTATGATTGAACATGGTACTTAGGTAGGGTGCCAGTTCATTCTGTAGTTCATTTAGAACACAGCCTGGGATATTGTCAGGTCCCATGGATGCTGTGTTCTTGGCTTTGGAGAGTGCAGCCGTGATTACAGGAACTTCACATTCTTCCGGTATAGAGATGGGCCCTCTAGGGGGTGAGAGGGGGTAAATTTAGCACTGAGCCTATCTGCCAGGATGTTGGCAATATCAGTTCGTTCTGTATATTTAGTGCCATTGTGCTGTAACTCAGAGCAGATCTGAGTGTTGTCATTGAGATTCTTGACATAGCTATAGAATGCTTTGTGGTTGTCTTTAGAATCAGTGGCAATTTTTTTTTCGTAACTAGCTTTGGAGGATTTTATGAGGGATCTCAGCTTCTTACTGAGGCTGACCAGAGAGTTCCTCCAGTCATGGGATTTTACTATTTTTTGCAACAGTTTCTTTCTTCTGTTGTAGAGTTTGTTTATGGCAGAGGACCACCAGATTGGCTTCCTTATTTTGGAGGATAGCATCTTGGTTCTATTAGGGATAGCATGATGCATGCACTCGTGTAAGTGCTTATAAAGTGCATTTGTGTAGGATTCAGCAGTCGTACCTCTATTGTCCATGTGTATGGGTGTCATGAAGTTTGCCACTTCTGTCTTAAGAAGTGTGAAGTTGGCTTTGGAGAAGTTTTTTTACGGTGGTTTCCCTAATTGGGGGTGGGATGTGGATGTCTAGGGTGATTAGCTTGTGGTCAGATCTGACCAATGAGGAATTCACCTCTGCTGTGGAACACCAGTTGCCCATGTTGGTAATGACCAGGTCTAGGATATCGCTGCCCCTGATGGGGGTGTGAATAAGTTGATCCAAGGCATTAGAATTTATGAATTCCAGAAAACGTTGAGCAAAAGAGTTGGTACATGAGTAGTTTTCCCAGTTAATGGTGGGGTAGTTGAAATCACCAATTATTAGGGTGTTGGGGTTGTACTCTAATACTTTCCAGTGTATCAGGAAATGAGGAGTGGGAATCCTGAGGCATGGTGGGGGGTCTGCAGCAAGCTACAATTTGGATTGCGGTCTTGCCCAGAGTTAGTTGCACTTGGATAATCTTGGATGCATTATGCTGTGCAACTAGCCTGGAGGTGTGAATATTCTTAATGAATATGGACACGCCTCCACCTTTAGTGCTTCTTTCCAGGTTAGGTGGCTGAAAGGTGTGGTATGAATTATAGCCTGGTAATGCAGGAGTGCTCTCTGGAGCTTTGAACCAGGTCTCTGTCACTGCACAGATGTCGATGTTCTCCATTTTAAGGAGTGCCTTGAGTGAGTGCATTTTGAGGTTCGACTTCTAGCATTGAGTAGTATTACCCTCAGATTTTGCTTGCTTTTATCTGTTACAGTGGTGAATTTGTCATTTGAACCTTGCCTAAAAAAGGCACTATAGGGGTGGCAAGAGCCTTAGCCAGTATCCAGAATCCCAAGGGTGATAGGTGCAGGCCATCTCTGGCAAAGCATCGTGGTCTGTTGATCATGTCATCCCAGGCAGACAAATACGGGATCCCCTTAGAATGACACCAGAAGCTTAGCCAATTGTTGAAGTCAATCATTTTATCCTTGTACTGTGGTATCATTCTGGGTGATGGCAGGATGCTACTCAGGGCTAGGGTCATACCTGCCTGGGCTACAACGTCAGTGTCATATTTGTACTTGTTGTAGAGTGACCTGAGGACCTGAGTGAGTGCATTATGTGGTGGATCCTGGCACCTGACAGGCAGCTGACAGTAACTTTCTCCTTGTTTAGCCTGGTGAGTGGAACATCAGTGTGCCTGACTATAGAGTCACCTATGACTAGAGTGTTGTGTATGCTGTTATGCCTTATGGGCTGTGGTTGAGTGGCACACTGAGTATGTGGGCTATGTGACATTTGCGTTGTGTTGGGGGTGGAGTTTGCTTGCGTTTCTAGTTTGGAGGGCCCGGATGCTTGGGAATGTTTTTATTGAGACCCTCCGCAAATGTAGGTGTGTGTTTTGTGTTTCTATGTGTGTGCTTTGGTGGTGTAGGTTTTGAGGGACTATGTGATGAGTGTGGTGTGGTGCAAGTGTTTACTTTCTCCTCTTGACTGTCTAGTCCAGTATTGGGTGAAGAGAGCTTTGCTTCCAGTTTGGCTATATAAGTGCATCTCTCATAGGTTGTAGTGTTGGGTGGTAGCAGGACAGGGTTGTCTGTGTACATGAGGCAATTGTTGCATTACCCCAGGATGCCCAGATTCATCAGGTAGACAGGAGAAATCACCAGGAGCTGACCCTTAGACATGCCTGGATAGGTGCTTATTTTTTAAGTACTAAAAACTGCTTTCCTCTAGACAAGTGAGGAAAGTTGAGTGCTGTAGTAATTTGTAGCTTATTTAGTGCTTGCAATGAGTTCTGAACAAGTGCTGAGTTCAAGGAAACAGATTTAAGTGCTGAAACTAAAAAACTGGCTAGTTCTAAGAAACAAAATTAAGCTAGAAGGCTTCCCTCCAACACAGAAAGGCTTGGGGGCTCAGAAGCCTACACACAGTCTAGACCACTTACAGGAAAGGCAGGAAACAAGCTTAATTTTTTTTTCTTTCCCAGATGCTCTCTATGTACACAGTAGGAGTGCCTGAAATCAGAATATGATCTCACTGCACTCAGTGGAGTGAGCAAATTAGATGGGCCCAGAAGGTATTCAAACACAAATTTACAAGAGGGGCAGGCAGTTTCAAAGCCACCAAGATTAACACCAAAATAAAAACAGGGAGGGTGAGTGAGGAACTAACTGAAAAAACAGAGTCAAAACTTCCAGTTCAGCTAATATTCAATGCAACACAAATAAATCAATTAAAATGCTGTATTATTTGAAAAAAGTGCAGATAAAAGGTATTTAAATTCTCTTATACGTCCAGTTGAATACAGCTAGATCTTAGCCGGCCAAAGCTGAGGTAAAATATTACAAAATGTACCACTTAAATAGGCAGTGACAGGATATCAATGAATGAGACTACCCCTGCCCACAATTACTAACAGGCAATAAAGTTGTAGCAAGCACTAACTGAAAAAGCAGTCAGAACTTCCAGTTCATTAAATATTCAATGCAACACAAATAAATCAAGTAAAATGCTGTATTATTTGAAAAAAGTGCAGATAAAAGGTACTTAAATTCACTTATACGGCCAGTTTAATACAGCTAGAGCTTAGCCAGCCAAAGCTAAGGTTTTAAGCAGAAAATATTTCAAGATGTAACACTTAAATAGGCAGTGACAGTATATCAATGAATGAGACTAACCCTGCCTGCAACTACTAACAGGCAATAAAATTCTAGCAAGCACTAACTAATAAAACAGAGTCAAAACTTCCAGTTCAGTTAATATGCAATGCAACACAAATAAATCAATTAAAATGCTGTATTGTTTGAAAAAAGTACAAATAAAAGGTACTTAAATTCTCGTATATGTCCAGTTGAATACAGCTAGATCTTAGCTGGCCAAAGCTGAGGTTTTAAGCAGAAAATATTCCAAAATGTACAACTTAAATAGGCAGTGAGAGGATATCAATGAAAGAGACTACCCCTGCCTGCAATTACTAATAGGCAATAAAATTCTAGCAAGCACTAACTGAAAAAAGAGAGTCAAAACTTCCAGTTCAGCTAATATTCAATGCAACACAAATAAATCAATTAAAATGCTGTATTATTTGAAAAAAGTGCAGATAAAAGGTACTTAAATTCTGTTATACGGCCAGTTTAATACAGCTAGAGCTTAGCCAGCCAAAGCTGAGGTTTTGAGCAAAAAATATTTCAAAATGTACCATTTAAATAGGCAGTGACAGGATATCAATGAATGAGACTACCCCTGCCCGCAATTACTAACAGGCAATAAAGTTGTAGCAAGCACTAACTGAAAAAACAGTCAGAACTTCCAGTTCAGTTAATATTCAATGCAACACAAATAAATCAATTAAAATCCTGTATTATTTGAAAAAAGTGCAGATAAAAGGTACTTAAATTCTCTTATACGTCCAGTTGAATACAGCTAGAGTTTAGCCAGCCAAAGTTGAGGTTTTGAGCAGAAAATATTTCAAAATGTACCACTTAAATAGGCAGTGACAGTATATCAATGAATGAGACTACCCCTGCCTGCAATTACTAACAGGCAATAAAATTCTAGCAAACACTAACTGAAAAAACAGAGTCAAAACTTCCAGTTCAGTTAATATTCAATGCAAGATAAAGAAATCAATTAAAATGCTGTATTGTTTGAAAAAAGTGCAAATAAAAGGTACTTAAATTCTCTTATACGTCCAGTTGAATACAGCTAGATCTTAGCCGGCCAAAGCTGAGGTTTTAAGCAGAAAATATTTCAAAATGTACCACTTAAATAGGCAGTGACAGTATATCAATGAATGAGACTACCCCCGCCTGCAATTACTAATAGGCAATACAATTCTAGCAAGCACTAACTGAAAAAACAGAGTCAAAACTTCCAGTTCAGTTAATATTCAATGCAACACAAATAAATCAATTAAAATGCTGTATTATTTTTAAAAAGTGCAGATAAAAGGTACTTAAATTCTCTTATATGTCCAGTTGAATACAACATTATGAAGCTGCCTGATAGTGTACCTGGGTGGAGAGCTCGGAGCTCGGACTGCCTCATTGGCAGAACACCTGGTGAGCTCATTCAGGTACGAATGGCTGAGACGGGAGCAGGTTCAGAGCTTTCCCATCTCTTTGAGGAAACCGCACATATTTTAATATTCAGTTTCTTCACAGAGACACACTAACCATTACCCTGGAATCTATTTTCAGGACTTCCCTCGTTCCCACATAAAGACTGTAAGTCAGTATAAAAAGTACAAAAGTATACAAACTGTATAAAAAGTATGTAAAGCTGCCACAACTGCAGCTGGGCCTTATAACAATGAACACCACCTTTCTGTGACTTAATTCCCATGCCATCTTGTTCCACCAATGTCCTCTGTAAAGGCACTTCACCTCTGAGCACTGCAGTGTCATCCAGGGCATTAGAGACCAGAATCATTAAATTATACAATTTATTACATAGTCCCACTACAGGCATCTGAGAACTGTGTTGCATATTACCTAGTATCATACCACAGTTTGTAGCTGCCTCAGTTAGCTTAAATCTTTTCTAAAAATCTCTATAATCAAAAACCCAAGGATGGAAAATTGAAAAGTAAATGAGGACTGCAGGCACAACTGCAATCTATATGTTCAGTGCATTAACTTAACCAAAATGTGCACCCCTTGTGGTCAAAGCAGCTGCACAAAGCTGCATGCTCAACCTTAGCTCATCCCCCCTTCCCTAGCACTGGAATCCTGCACAATGGGAGTGCCACCTCTGCTCTGACACCCCCCCAGCACTGCAACCCTGCAGGATGGGAGTGCTATCTCTGCTCTGACACCCCCCCAGCACTGGAATTCTGCACAATGGGAGTGCTATCCCTGATCTCACCCTCCACCTCCCCTGGCAATTGAACCCTGCACGATAGGACTGCTATCTTTGCTCTGACCCCCCAGCACTGGAATCCTGCACAGTGGGAGTGCTATCCCTGCTCTGAACCCCTCCCTCCAGCACTGGAACCCTGCGCGATGGGAGTGTTATCCCTGCTCTGACACCCCCTCCCCTGGCAATGGAACCCTCCATGATGGGAGTGCTATCCCTGCTCTGACCCCCCCTCAGCACTGGAACCCTGCACAATGGGAGTGCTATCCCTGCTCTGACACACCTCCCCCGAGCACTGGAAGCCTGCACAATGGGAGTGCTATCCCTGCTCTGACTCCCCCAGCACTGGAACCCTACACGGTGGGAGTGCTATCCCTGCTGTGACTCCCCCTTCCCCTGGCACTGTAACCCTACATTATGGGAGTGCTATCTCTGCTCTGAAACCATGTTTCAGTATTTTCACAGATATAAGGAGTTCAATTTCTTGTGTAGGCTACAAACACGAGGGTCAGTGCTACCTTTTTATAGTTTTGATTTTGATTGCCTATGAGGGTAATTAAAGTAAACTAACATTATTCAGAAAAGACACTACTGGGAGGAAAAGGTCCCTGCCAATATACAGAAGTAATGACAAGAGAGCTGCAGGTCAGTATAAGCTAAACAGCCAGCATTTTCAATCATCTCCTCACAGGCTAATATATAATACACACACACACACACACACACATATATATATATATATATATATATATATATATATATATATATATATATACATATATATATATATATATATATGTCTATTTTCAGAAGCCTGAAACATCATAAGCCTGAAAATCAAAACCTGAAAAAAAGCCACATCAGTATGTCTTTTGTGTTTTCAGGATTTTGAGTTTCAGGATTTTGGTCTTTCAGGATTTTGGTCTTTCAGGATTTTGAGTTTGCTTGTTTCAGGCTTCTCTGAATGGGAACTATATATATATATATATATATATATATATATATATATATATATATATATATATATATATATATATATATATATATATATATTTATACATGTATATATATATATATATATATATATATATATATATATATATATATATATAGTTATACAGTTATATATTGGATCCTTTATAATGAGTATTGTGGCATCATTCTCAGCATTGGTAGGATACTGTCCAATACAGGTTTCACACCAATTTCAGGTGCATATTCTGAGAGGTCTATCATGCTCTTCTTCAAGTGATTAAAATAGGTACTTCTCATTTCATTAACTCTCATGTGTGCAATGACCATGCCATATGTGTGGTTTAGGTGAAGAGACTTGAGGACCTTAGTGACACTGAAGGGCTTCATATCTCAGCAAGCTCAAATGTTCTATTAAAGCATTTCACGTTCACACTTTTTAAACAACTACAATGTCCACCTCATGCCAACAAGCTTTCATTGCACAACACCAACTACAATCTGGGAAAAATGTTACATCAGTCTCATTAATAAAACATCAGTTCTCTATATCCAGTTGGGAAAGATCCTTTCATAATTTTGCCCCAGCCACTTGGGACTCTTTGCCTTATGATGTTACTTCCATGAATGATGTTATCATGTTTAAGAAAAAGCTCAAACCTTGTTTACCTCAGCGGCACAAGATTAGTTGTTTCAGAGATACTGTTAACATAATGTATGGACTAAATATTACCAGTTGTTACCTGTAGATTCATTGTATTTTTCCTTTTCCTTATTTTCATTAATAAACTACCTCATGACCTTCCCTTTCCATAAATTATCCTCTGTGCTGATGACATGGTAATTTCAGGTTAAGCCACAACCTCAGTGCATTCAAAACAGCTGAAAAAAGACTTTAACTCCCTTAATCCGTGGGTCATTAGCCAAAAACTAATACTTAACCTACCAAAACAAAAAGCATACTATTTGGCACCACACAAAAACGTAAACATGACTATATTCTCTCAATATTACTACCCTTTGTGACATACCAATAAAAGCCAATAACTCCTTCAAATACCTCAGTTTGTGATCAGACTATTCAACAGCATTCATAGCATGTTGACAAATCAAGACCACAGTTTCACTCCTTTCTCTTCTAGACAAGGAAAACCTCACCCTAGCTATCCAAACCAGGCAGGGCAGCTATATACAAAGGAGTCCTTTTGGCCCAACTTGAATATGAACTACAGTTAATAGCCACAGCCTCTAAGAAAACTCCTCTGCACCACAGACTATTGAAAACAAAACCAATTGCTTTACCACTAACTCACCTTCTCATAAACAGCACTGTCTCACCCTCATGAAATCAGATCTATCAGAGTGACGTATATAGTAGATGTGGTACTCAGCATTCTTATCTTCAAACTTCTCAACTTGAACTCTGTCCCACCACTAACTGACAAACTGTTTACTAAACACACACGCTACAACCTCGGATGCTTCTCCCAAACAGCCACCCCACTCTATCCCCCATAAACCAGGATACACTGCACCCACCACTCTTTCTCCATCCTTGCTCCTAAATTATGGGAATCCCCCATCTACAGGAACTGCAAACTCCCCTCCCCACTTTCACAGCTGAACTTAAAAAATTCCTTTACAACAGATCAAACTGTCCTTGTCATGCAGCAGGTCACATCTAATAATGGCATATCAACCTCTAGCCGTACTCTGCCAACTACTAGCTCCCCATAACTTTACCTCCACCATCCTACCTGCCCTGACTCTCATTATCCCAAAGTATTTCCAACACGTTTTAAACCTGAACTATAAATCATTAAATCGTGTAAAATTGTAAAAATTTGTATTTCCCTCACAATTGTTGTCATATTTGTTAACTGCTTCTGTACAGTTGTTTTATGTTGTTGCTTTCTGTTCTGTTTTTGAAATGTATGACTTATTGCTTCTCTGTTCCACTTTTTTCCTTCTATGTGAATTATTTCACCTGGGTAGTACCTGTAAATGGTCAACGGTAATCACTGTACTAGCCTGTTAACCAAATGTAAAAACAAAAATTAAAAAATACAACATTTTTAGTGCTTAGTCTTTTGCAGATTTATCAACTATATATGTATTCATTTATATATAATGCTCTGTTATGCTTACTGTGTGTTTATGCTTACAATCCACCTTTTGCTATTTGATCATTTTATATACTATTGTCTCCCTTTGGACCCAGATTGTCACTTGCATGTGATGTCTGTGTTTATATATGGCTCCACTGAATATAGTCAAATGACCAAAATGTTGATGTTCACAGTGTCGACTAGAAAAAGCTGAGATTGCAAACATTAGCATATAACTGTGCTTACACCGATTAACAACCACTGTGCATGCAAAAATCAAGCTTAAAACATAATAGAAAACATTGTTTTTTGCAAGAGGACAAAACTCTCCTGTTACCTCCACATCCCTTGCTAATTAAATAAAATAATTCCAAGACCACACAGTATCAGCGAATGTGCCAGCTGATTAGTCGATCACATTTTGTTGATTAACCAGATGTCAACCAAACATACAACAATGTTTAATGCTTCTATACATACATGCACATCTAAATAGATAGATAGATAGACAGATAGATAGATAGATAGACTGAGAAGATATACATATATATATATATATATATATATATATATATATATATATATGGGTCCACTTCAGAATTTCAAAGCTTAAAACATTGAATGTCATATGATCAAAGTTTTAAAACTTAAAAATTCTGAACGGAGATCTGCATACAGCGCAGATGGGAGATTTCCCTTTTCCTTGCTGTAGTGTGATCTCAGAGTTGGGTATATTTAAGTAGCGGGGTTGTGGGGGTACATGGGGGGCTTGCAACCCTGCAAAAACACGTTTCTTGTTTTGTTGACTTTTTTTGGGGGGTTCAAAATTTTGAGATTCCAAGATCTCAAGGTAATGAGTTCGATATTTTGAACCTCGGGATTTTGGTATTTTGAAATTCTGAAGTGAACCCATTTATATATAGGTCTATGTCAGAGAAACGTGAAAAAAAATATTGAAGTGACCATAAGATTGAGTTTCCAAAAACTCAAATATCAAAAAAAACCCCAGAAAAATCTAACTTTTAACATTTTTTTAGGGGATCAAGCTCCCTGCACTCCACCACCCTACAAATTATATATACCAACTGTGAGATTGCACTACCTTGAGGAATAGGATACATTTCCTGATACTTGCTGTACTGCAATCTCCATTCAAAAGTTTTGAGTTTTCAAAATCTCGATCACATGGTCTCTACCATATGGAGTTCAAGTTTCTGAAAAATTTATCAACTGACCCATGTATGTGTGTGTGTGTGTGTGTGTGTGTGTGTGTGTGTGTGTGTGTGTGTGTGTGTGTGTGTGTGTGTGTGTGTGAGTTGGAATATGTAATATGTGGGTGTGTAGGGGGGCTTTCCCCCTGCATAATAGTTACATCATATGATGTGCAGTGTCCAACTGCAGTCTACGGATGTCAAGAAAGGTTGTATTCACTTAAGGAAGTGTGTTTGTGACATTCTAACCTTTTTGACATTCTGCTTCAAACATGTGCATCAATATTTCAGGTAGGAATTTATTCCGAACATCGACTATTTGATAGATGGATAGATAGATAGATAGATAGATAGATAGATAGATAGATAGATAGATAGGTAAAGATAGATAGATAGATAGATAGATAGATAGATAGATAGATAGATAGATAGATAGATAGATAGATAGATAGATAGATTTGTATAGAGGTGTGTGTTGAAATTGATTACAAAGTTGACAGAAAGATGGAGTTTACAGGTGCTGACATGCTACTGCTCTTCTGCTGATTGACAATCTCAGTGCATGCAAACATTTACAATAAACAAATCAGTAAATAAATAAATGAAAGCAATAACAAATCAGTCCAATAAGTGTAACCCACAGGCAAACACAGCACACTGGGAAATCCAGTATCACAAGATAATCCAAGTAAAAAGATCTTTCGTAACTGGGTACTAAAAATTCAGTTTGCAGCAATATTACGTTTTTTAAAACAGGTTTATTAGCATGCAACAAGTAAGCGCTTTTGCATTAGCTTCCTCAGGCCGTTAAAATTCAAACACTTTGCAATTACAAATCTTATATATATACCAATGACGTACTAATGAGTAAAATCCCTTCAATTACTCTTTTAGTTATATCCACTCCTACTATCTTCTGTGATTTTACAAAATGAGAAGGTTGTCCTTCATATAAATAAATAAATATATATATATATATATATATATATATATATATATATATACACAATTGCAGTATTTTTTTAAAAGTTATCATCTTCGCTATTAGTTGTATATTTATTTACAACTATTTTAGCGCTTCACTTAGTTGACGCTACAGCATATTTTCCTTTATCCATTTAGTGAACCAACCATACATCAATCATATTTTTAAAAACTGTTATATGAGCATATTGCTAGACTTGATTATATATTTATCACAATTTATGCTACATAAATGGTGAACTAAAAAATGAAGCAGTTAACGTCTCGTTTGTTATAAACTTGCTCATAACAAAGCCCTTTTTACCTTCTGCTAATCTAATGCTTATGCTAGACTTGATCAAACATATACTAAATTGATTTTATATTTTACCTGAACATAATATTTAAGTCTCTAATACCATATACTTTGAAGTATACTACCATCTGACTAAGCTGCTAAGTGCTTGCCATCTACGACAACCGCATTCAAGACACTTATATTCAGCTGGCTAAAATCCATAATCGTGTAGAATATGGACTTACCTCTAAGTCCAATGGATAGTTCTACAGACATCCTCTTTATTCTACCTATATATCTGTATTTGTGAACTTATTTTGTAATCCAGTGGCTACTCTACTACTAATTCTTATTACTGTAGTTTTTGCTGATTTCACTCCACTACTAGTGAGTTTGTTGAAATCGGGATGCCTTTTAGTTTCATATAACACTGCAATATTGATTTGTGTAATGCTCTTATAACTGTACATAGTCTAAGGCTCATTCACATTCAGAAGTGGGTCCCTACTTTAACTGATTCTTACTGATTATAGTACCAATGTATTCCTTACAAAAGTGGACTAAACATTTTTGTCATACCAAATTGTATAATGACATCTATATCAAAACTATTCCAATACTTCCGATGGGGTCCAAATTCTGATGTTCCATTCAACCATGCTATCTATTGACTATACCTAGTTATGTTTAGCATATTATGTTAACCCTCTTATATAATTCCATAGAACTTGAACATACTCCAGTGATCAAAAATTATACATGCTAATGGAGTCCAAATGCCACCATTCCATATATCGATTATACATTTTATGTTCGGTATATGATATTAATAAATGCTCTTGACCATTCGATTTAATATGTTTGGCCAGAGCATTGGTAGTATGTCCTATCCTTATAGCAGTTATTTAGCTTTAAAGTAATAGATATAGTCAACCCTATTATAAGAGAAGGTGATATACGTAATGCAACAGAAAATAAAGAAATTAAATGGATTATGAGAATGAGAGCAGATAAAGGCAAAGGCCTAAATGATAGGGCACCAGTCAAGCCCATATTAAAGGCTAGGCGTCTAGTTGTTAGTTAGTAAAGATATTGATATGTATACATGTTTAGTATTGTATTATGTTAGAGTTCTTTGAAATCACATAAGAGTGGTAATATCATATACCGAGCATAAAAGGTATAATCGATATATGGAATGGGTGACATTTGGACTCCATTAGCATGTATAATTTTTCATCACTGGAGTATGTTCGAGTTCTATGGAATTATATAAGAGGATTAATGTAATATGCTAAACATAACTAGGTATAGTCAATAGATGGCATGGTTGAATGGAACATCAGAATTTCGACCCCATTGGAAGTATTGGAATAATTTTGATATAGATGTTATTATACTGTTTGGTATGACAAAACTGTTTAGTCCATTTTTGTAAGGAATACATTGGTACTATAATCAGTAAGAATCAGTTAAAGTAGGGACCCCCTTCTGAATGTGAATGATCATTAGACTATGTACATTTATAAGAGCATTACACAAATCAATACTGGTTCATAGGTTCATAGGTTCATACTAGGCTATCTGCCCTAGGGCATTTATAAGCCTAGCCAGAGTGTGTTTGGCTTTTGCCATCCATTTTAAATTAATTTTACTATGCCCTTTTTTGTGGTTAGTATACTGTGCCTCTGTCTAACAGTGACACAGAAGTGATACCCGAGGTAAACCGATGATCCCCCATCCACTCAACAAGATTCCTCTTGAAGACAGTCAATGAGGGACTCTGCCTAAGTTGGACTGGAATTTTATTCCAGAGTGAAGGGAGCCTCTGGGTTATGAATCTGTCCCTTCAGAATGTCCTATTTATTTCAGTGCTGAGGTTCAAGTCTCTCGAGCGCGTAGCTCGATGGGGTTTGGATTTTCTGAGGTGCAGCATGTCCATTAATTCCGGGTTGGACATGGCTTTATACGTCAGGCACAGATCGCCTCTGAGCAGGCGGTATGCCACTGAGTAGAGCTGGAGTTTCTTTAACCGGGCAGTATATGGCATCTGTGTGAGCCCTTTGATCCTCTTGGTGAGGTACTTTTGGTGTCTTTCCAGTTGCTGCAGGTGTCTGGTAAGGTACATCCCAAAAGGGGCATTGTACTCAATTATGGGCCTGATGAGGGAAGAGTAAAGAGGTACAATGACCTCCCCTGATCTAGATGTGAATCCCTTCATGATTAGGTGGGCTATATAAAATGTTTTTCTAACCACTTTGGCCACGTGGTTATCAAATGAGAGATTGCTATCAACTTGGGTCCCCAGGTCCCTAATTACTTCTTCCATACTTAATGGATTACCACTTATGTGGTAATTTGTGGGCACTTTGTTTTTGCCAAAGGGGATGACTATACACTTTTTGGCATTTAGCTTGAGGTCATGGCTCTGGCACCAGTTGTCTGTTTCTATGAGGCCCTTTTGGAGGGTGCTTGTGTCGGCTAGAGAGTCAATTACGGCACCCAGTTTGCAGTCATCTGCGAACTTGGTCAGCCACAGTCCTTCCGTGTTGGCCTGTACCTCTGAGAAATATATACCGAACAAGAGAGGTCCCAGGACTGAGCCTTGTGGGATGCCACTTGTAACTGGTTTGGAGTCTGACATGGGTCCAGCAATTCTAACCATGTGGGTTCTGTCCTTGAGCCAATTTGCAACCCATCTAGTGACATAGGGGTTTATATTTAAGCTGGTGAGCTTATCTATAATGCCCGAGTGGGGTATTGTATCAAAGGCTTTTGCGAGGTCCAGGTAGGCTGTGTGGACCACCTTCCCCTCGTCAATGGCCTTGGTGACTGTTTCAAAGAAATCAACCAGGTTTAAGAGGCAGGATCTTCCCTTAACAAAGCTGAACTGGGTAGGATCCAGTGTCTGTAGGTCCCCAGTATCTTTATTTATAAGGTCCATGATGATCCTTTCCATAGATTTGCAGACCAAGCTAGTCTGGCTTATGGGACGATAGTTTCCAGGATCCATTGAGGCACCACCTTTGTGGAGAGGGACCACTGTTGCTGTACGCCACTCTTTGGGTACATATCCTGTAGTAAGGCTGAGATTGAACAGTAGTCTTATGTTTGGGTTTAGCTCTTCTTGGAGTTCATGTAGAACTTCAGCCCAGGACACCGTCTGGTCCCATTGATGCTGTGTTTTTTGATTTGGAGAGGGCTGCTCTTACCTGAGCATCTGGGATGTCAGGGGGGCAGCACTCTGCTGGGATAGATATTTGCCCTTTTGGTGGGGAGGGGGGGAGAAGTTTGCGCTGAACCTGTCAGCTAGGATGTTGGCAATGTCTGTGGGTTTGGTGTATTTTTTGTCATTTTGGACTAATTCTGAGCATATCTGGGAATTTCCACCCAGGTTCCTAACATAACTAAAGAAAGCCTTGTGATTATCCTTAGTGTCCTGTGCAATTTTTCTCTCGAAGCTGGCCTTAGACGATTTTATGAGTGCCCGTAGTTTTTTGCTAATACTGATCAGAGATGCCTTCCCTTTTTGGGATTTTGCTCTATCATGTAGTAGCTTCATCCTTCTATTGTATAGTTTGTTTATGGCTGGGGTCCACCAGACAGGACGTCTGCCTTTGGAGGATTGGGTCTTGGTTTTATTTGGGATTGCATGATACATCCATTCCTGAAGGTGTTCATAGAATGCATTTATAAAGGATTCTGCGGTCTGGGCTGTATTTTCCACAGGCCCGGGGGCTTCGAAGGATTCCACCTCGGTTTTGAGGAGTGTGAAATTTGCTTTAGAGAAGTTTTTCACTGTGGTTTTCTGGGCAGGGGGTGGGGTTGGGATGTGAATATCCAGTGAGATTAGTTTATGGTCTGATCTTACCAGTGAGGAATACACTTCTGGTCTGGAGCATAGAGTCCCCATGTTGGTGATGATCAGGTCCAGTATGTTTTCCCCTCTTGTGGGAGTGGTAACAAGTTGTTCCATAGCATTTGAGTTTATAAATTCTAGGAACCTTTGGGCTAGGGTGTTGGAGCAAGAGTAATGCTCCCAGTCTATGTTTGGGTAGTTGAAGTCGCCCAATATAATGGTGTTTGGAGAGACCTTCATATTTTCCAGTGTTCTCAGGAAGGCCGAGTGGAGTTCCTCGGTTTGGGAGGGTGGTCTGTAGCAGGCTATAAACTGGAAGGCCATTTTACCCACTGTTAGTTGGACATGGATAGTCTCTGATGCTTCGTGCTGTGCCACCAACCGGGAGGTGTGGGTATCTTTGACGAATATTGATACTCCCCCTCCTTTTGTGGTTCGGTCCAAGTTTTGGGGCCGAAAAGCATGGTATGAGGTATAACCTGGTAGTGCTGGGGTGCTCTCGGGAGCCTTGAACCAGGTTTCTGTTACTGCACAGATATCGATGTTCTCCATGCTAAGGAGAGTTTCGAGTGCATGCATCTTGAGGTTTAGACTACTGGTGTTGAGTAGCATTACTCTTAGTTTCTTATCCCTTGTGATACCTATGGAGATGGGTTTGTCTTTTGAGCCTTGCCTAAAAAAGGCACTATGGGGGTAGCAAGAGCCTTTGCCAATATCCGAAAGCCCAGGGGTTATAAGTGCAAGCTGTCCCTAGCGAAGCATCGTGGCTTGTCGAGCATGTCATCCCAGGCTGACAGGCATTGGATCCCCTTTGAATGACACCAATACTTAAGCCAATTGTTGAAATTGATCATCTTGTCTTCATATCGTGGCATCATTCTTGGTGAAGGAAAGATGCTACTCAAGTTCAGGGTCATACCGGCCTGGGCTACATGCTCAGAGAGCTCCTCTATGTCTCTTTTCATGTAGTCCAGGGAGGTACATCTCAGGTCATTCACACCAGCATGGACAATGACTGAGTCATATTTGTACTTGCCTTGGAGTGACCTGAGTGCTTGTGTTATGTGGCGGATCCTAGCGCCCGACAGGCAGCTCGCCATGACCTTCTCCTTGTTCAGCCTGGTGAGTGGGACGTCAGTGTGCCTGATGATAGAGTCACATATTACAAGTGCATCAGGTGTGTTGTTTAGCCTTAAGGGCTGTGACTGTTCGGCACACTGGCTTTGTGAGCTATGTGTTGCACGTGTTTTGTTTTGGGGTAGCGGTTGCTTGGGTGTCTGCTTTGGAGGTCTCTACTGCTTAGGCAGATTTTTATTTAGAGCCTCCAAGTATGTTTTTGTGTGTTTATGTGTTTGGTTTGCTGTCGTGGTAGGTCTATGTGAGACTGGAATTGGAATGAGTGTGGTTTCCTATTCCTCCTGACTGGTTACACCAGTACTGAGTTGAGAGAGCTTAGCCTCCAGTTTGGCTATATGGTTGCATCTCTCACATGTGTTGGAATTTGTTGGGAGGAGGAGAGGGTTGTCTGTGTACATGAGGCAGTTGTAACATTGCGTCAAGATTCCCAGATTCACCAGCTGGACCAGAGAGGAGATTGACAACTGACCTTTGGACATGCTAGAATAGTATGGGAAATTCCTTTATAATTAAAAAAAAGGGCCAATGGAGAGCAAGGTACTCAAGGAGTGTTTGTGAGGGTGTAGTGCTTTTAATTTTTTAGCGCTGACCTATATAATTGCTTTAGTGAGCAAGTGCCAGGTAACTTAAATGCAATGTGCTACAGGTAACTTAAATGCAAAAATGACAAACAGTAACTTTCATTCAAGTGAAACAAGGAAATAAGTACAGTAAGCAATGCAGATATCACTAGGGATCCACAGAAGCGCTGAAAAGCCGCATTTTAGGTGGAATTAGCGTTTCAGGGAAATAACAAGCAAACAAACAACAAGCATACAAACAAAGCTAATTTCAGCAGGCCTGGATCTAGTCTATGCTACAGCAAACAAGGTGTACCAATTTCTGTAAGAAACAGTTCAAATATGCAGGCACTATAAGCCTTTAACCAGAAATTCCGAGCTCAGAAGGGCAGAGTCCAGCCTCTCCTCCCACAAGAGTGCAGACCACGAACCTTCTTAATGTAAAATAACTGGCCTGAAGCCCAAGTGCTTAAACCAGAACTAATACACTTTTAGAATAACAGACACTGAGCCCTCAATCAGCAGTTCACAACCTAGAAGGATGTAAGCTACCTGTCCTGCCACCACAGTGCAGGCCACAAACCTTCCTAATGTAAAACAACTGGTCTGAAGCCCAAGTGCTTAATCCAAAAGACTTAGAATGATAGCTACACTTTAATCAAGTTACTACCAAGCAGTAATAAATACAATTGAATACTTTAAAGAATGCCTGGATTAGTGCTCAAGTTATACAAACAAAGCTAGATTCAACAGGCCTGGATCTAGTCTATGCTACAGCAAACAAGATGTACCAATTTCAGTAAGAAACAGTTCAAATATGCAGGCACTATATGCCTTTAACCAGAAATTCCCAGCTCAGAAGGGCAGAGTCCAGCCTCTCCTCCCACAAGAGTGCAGACCACGAACCCTGTTAATGTAAAATAACTGGCCTGAAGCCCAAATGCTTTAACCAGAATTAATACACTTTTAGAATAAGACACTGAGCCCTCAATCAGCAGTTCCCAACTTAGAAGGATGTAAGCTACCTGCCCTGCCACTACAGTGCAGACCACAAACCTTCTTAATGTAAAACAACTGGTCTGAAGCCCAAGTGCTTAAACTAAAAGACTTAGAATGAGTTACACCAAGCAGTAATAAATACAACTGAGTACTTTTAAGATGACGCAAAAGCAAAATAAAGTAGGAAGAAACACAAATACAGTAACAGCAGATAATTTTTTTTTTTTTGAGTGAGCAAATGAGATGGGCCCAGGAGGAGTATCCAAGTGCAAATTTACAAGAGGGGCGGGCAGTTTCAAAGCAGTGTTATATGAAACTAGAAGGCGTCCTGATTTCAACAAACTCACTAGTAGTGGAGTGAAATCAGCGAAAACTACAATAATAAGAATTAGTAGTAGAGTAGCCACTGGATTACAAAATAAGTTCACAAATACAGATATATAGGTAGAATAAAGAGGATATCTGTAGAACTATCCATTGGACTTAGAGGTAAGTCCATATTCTACACAATTATGGATGTTAGCCAGCTGAATATAAGTGTCTGGATTGCGGTTGTCGTAGATGGCAAGCACTTAGCAGCTTAGTCAGATGGTAGTATACTTCAAAGTATATGGTATTAGAGACTTAAATATTATGTTCAGGTAAAATATAAAATCAATTTAGTATGTGTTTGATCAGGTCTAGCATAAGCGTTAGATTAGCAGAAGGTAAAAAGGGCTTTGTTATGAGCAAGTTTATAACAAACGAGACGTTAACTGCTTCGTTTTTTAATTCACCATTTATGTAGCATAAATTGTGATAAATATACAATCAAGTTTAGCAATATGCTCATATAACAGTTTTTAAAAATATGATTGATGTATGGTTGGTTCACTAAGTGGATAAAGGAAAATATGCTGTAGCGTCAACTAAGCGAAGCGCTAAAATAGTTGTAAATAAATATACAACTAACAGCGAAGATGATAACTTTTAAAAAAATACTGCAACTGTGTATATATATATATATATATATATATATATATATATATATATATATATATATATATATATATGTATAAGATTTGTAATTGCAAAGTGTTTAAATTTTAACAGCCTGAGGAAGCTAATGCAAAAGCGCTTACTTGTTGCATGCTAATAAACCTGTTTTAAAAAACGTAATATTGCTGCGAACTGAATTTTTAGTATCCAGTTACGGAAGATCTTTATACTTGGATTATCTTGTGATACTGGATTTCCAGGTTTGCTGTGTTTGCCTGTGGATTATACTTATTGGACTGATTCGTTATTGTTCTGTCACAACCGAGAGGCATTTACTACATTGGGAGCCAATATATTACTTTATTTCAAATAAATGAAAGCATTACTTTTTGCGGGTGATCAGGGTCCATTGCATCACCACACCCCTTGCTAATTATATATACTAATTCCAGGATTGCACAGTCTAGGGGAAAGGGTATATTTACCTACCCAGAGAATTACTCAACCCAAATGAAACATAGCCCACAAACTCAGTGTGCCACTCATCCACAGCCCATAAGGCATAACAATGTACTCAATACTCTACTCGTAGGTGACTCCATAGGCAGGCACACTGATGTTCCACTCACCAGGCTAAACAAGGAGAAAGTTACTGTCAGCTGCCTGTCAGGTGCCAGGATCCACCACATAAGGCACACACTCAGGTCACTCCACAACAAGTACAAATATGACTCTGTCATTATCCATGTTGGTGTAAATGACCTGAGACATACCTCCCTGGACTACAGTTTTATTTTATTTATTTATTTTTATTTAACATTTGTTGACCTGGAAAGTCCGACTAGGTTCCACAGATCCTGTTTTCAGCGGAGGCCTGGGGAGAAATGCTCCATACGCATGTCTTTAGAATGTGGGAGGAAACCGGAGTACCCGGAGGAAACCCACGCGAACGCAGGAAGAACATGCAAACTCCACACAGAAGGCACCCCAGCTGAGAATTGAACCAGAGAACCTCTTGCTCTGAGGCGACAGCATTAACCGCTGCACCACTGTGCCGCCCTGAAAAGGGCATGACATGAAAAGAGACATGGAGGAGTTCTTCGATCTTGTAACCCAGGCAGGTATGACCCTAGCCCTGAATAGCAACCTGCCATCACCCTGAATAATACCAGAGTACAAGGACAAAATGATTGACTTCCACAATTGGCTAAGCTTCTGGTGTCATTCTAAGGGGATGCAGTATCTGTCTGCTTGGGATGACATGATCGATAGACCATGATGCTTTGCCAGAGATGGCCTGCACCTGTCGTGCTTGGGATTCAAGATACTGGCTAAGGCTCTTGTCACCCCTATAGTGCCTTTTTTAGGCAAGATTCAAATGACAAATTCACCACCAGGTACAAGCAAGCAAAATCTGAGGTTATTGCTACTCAATGCTAGAAGTCTAAACCTCAAAATGCACTCACTCGAGGCACTCCTTAAAATGGAGAACATCAACATTTGTGCAGTGTCAGAGACCTAGTTCAAGGCTCCAGAGAGCACCCCTGCATTATCAGCCTATAATTCATACCACACCTTTCAACCACCTAACCTGGAATAAAACACTAAAGGCAGAGATCTGTCCATATTCATTAAGGATATCCACACCTCCAGGCTAGTTGCTCAGCATAATGCATCCGAGATTATCCAAGTGCAACTAACTCTGGGCAAGACCACAATCCAAATTGTAGCTTGCTACAGATCCCCCACCATGCCCCAGGATTCCCACTCCTCATTTCTTGATACACTGGAAAATATTAGGGTACAGCCCAACACACTAATAATGGGCGATTTAAAACTAACCCACCATTAACTGGGAAAACTATTCATGTTCCAACTCTTTTACTCAACATTTTTTGGAATTCATAAATTCCAGTGCCTTGGATCAACTTATCCACACCCCCACCAGGGGCAGCAATATCCTAGACCTGGTCATTACCAACATGGGCAACTGGTGTTCCACACCAAAGGTCAAGTCCTCATTGGTCAGATCTGACCACAAGCTAATCACCCTAGACATCCACATTCTGCCCCCACCCCCCACTATGGAAACTACTGTAAAAAACTTCTCCAAAGCCAGCTTCACGCTTCTTAAGACAGAAATGGTAAACTTTGCGACACCCATGCAGATGGACAATAGAGGTACGACTGCTGAATCCTACACAAATGCACTTTATAAGAACTTACACGAGTGCATGGATCGTGCTATCCCTAACAGAACCAAGATGTTATTCTCCAAAAAAATGAAGCAAATTTGGTGGTCCCCTGCCATAATCAAACTCTACAACAGAAGAAAGAAACTGTTACAAAAAAGAGTAAAATCCCATGATTGGAAGAACTCCCTGGTCAGCCTCTGTAAGAAGCTGAGATCCCTCATAAAATCCTCCAAAGCTAGTTATGAAAACAAAATTGCTGCTGATTCTAAAGACAACCACAAAGCATTCTATAGCTATGTCAAGCATTTTAATGGCAACACTCAGATCTGCTATGAGTTACAGCACAATGGCACTAAATATACAGAACCAACTGATATTGTCAACATCCTGGCAGATAGATTCAGTGCTAACTTTACCCCCCCCCCTAAAGGACCCATCTCTATACCGGAAGAATGCAAAGTTCCTGTAATCACGTCTGCACAGGTAAAAACCATACCCTCCAAAGCCAAGAACACAGCATCCATGGGACCTGACAACATCCCAGGCTGCGTACTACATGAACTATGGAACGAACTCACACCCCACCTAAGTACCATGTTCAATCATAGCTTCACCTCAGGCTTTGTGCCCACTGAATAGCGCACAGCGATGATTATCCGACTCCAAAAAGGGGGAGCCACCATGGACCCCGGGAACTACCACCCCATTAGCCTGATGAGCCTAGTCTGCAAGGCCATGGAACATATCATCATGAAACTTATAAACAATGACATTGGTAATCTCCAAACTCTGGACCCTACCCAGTTCGGGTTTGTAAAAGGCAGATCATGTCTCCTAAACTTGATAGACTTCTTTGAAGTAGTCACCAAAGCTGTAGACGAGGGTAAGGTGGTTTACACAGCCTATCTAGATCTCGCCAAGGTTTTTGACACCATCCCCCACTCTGGAATTATAGATAAACTCACTAAACTAGGTATAAATCCCTATGTCACAAGATGGGTTGCCAACTGGCTCACTGACAGAACTCACACTGTGAAAGTAGCAGACTCCAAATCCGACTTCAGACCAGTGACAAGTGGAGTACCACAGGGTTCGGTCCTGGATCCTCTCCTGTTTGGTATCTACTTCTCTGAAGTGCAGGCTAACACAGAAGGTCTTTGGCTAACAAAGTTCTCAGATGACTGCAAACTAAGAGCCATAATTGAAACTCCTAACGATATGGACATTCTACAAAAGGACCTCACTGAGACAGATGCTTGGTGTCAAAGCCATGACCTCAAGCTCAAAGCCAAAAACTGCATTGTCATCCCCTTTGGTAAAAACTCTGTACCCAAGAAATACCACATAGGCGGTAGTCTACTTAACACTGAAAGTGTGATAAGAGACCTTGGGACACAGGTTGACTGTAGTTTCTCCTTTGATAATCACATCACCACAGTAGTCAGGAAATCCTTCTACGTGGCACACCTCATCACAAAAGGTTTCTCATCCAGGAAAAAAGGTCATTGTTCCCCTCTACTCGTCACTCATTAGACCCATTATAGAGTACAATGCACCTTTTGGTATGTACCTCACAAGATATCTACAACTGGAAAGGACGCAGAAATATCTCACAAAGATGATTACCAGCCTCAAACAGAAAACTCCAGCTTTACTCCATCACATATCACCTACTCAGAGGCGATCTCTGCCTAACATACAAAGCTATGTCAAACGCAGAGCTGTTGGACATGTTCCACTTAAAGAAATCCCAATCCCTCCGAGCTACACACTCTAGGGACCTAAATCTGGTCACCACAATAAACAAAACATGCTGGAGGGACAGATTTCTGTCCCAGAGACTTGCCATACTCTGGAACAAACTACCTATCTATATCAAGCAAAGCTCCTCATTAGCACTCTTCAAGAAAAATCTTGATAATTTGATGGGAAATAGGAAATTCACCCCGGGGTTCACTTCTGTGGCTCTGCTCGACAGTGTCACAGGAAAATAATTTTCTTGGATGGCGAAAGCCAGGGTAACTTTTTGGCTAGGTTTATATAAGCCCAAGGGCCAATAGCCTAGTGCCTATCTATGAACCTATGAACCTGTGTGAGCTCACACACCTGGTAATCATCAATTTAGTTGATGAAATATTTTTGGTTAAACAAATGTTGGCCTAAGATACAGTCTACCCTTATATATAAATGTATGTGTGTGTCTGTGCGTGTCTTTTGTGTATATAAAACAGCTGTTTGTAATGGATATGACAGCCAGATGAACAGACCTGTAATAGAAAGAATAGTACAGTTAATATGTAATAATACATATATCAGCTTGCTTTTACACATGAAGCTATGCAGGCTTTATCCTTCTTTGTTTATTTACACTAACTGCTGGTAGTTTCTTTTGCACACCATCCATTCTGCAGCTTATATTTTTATTATTGTATTTTGTCATTAATTATAGCTGGACTGTAGTACTAGATAGTTTGTTAATGTAGTTACTGATAATATTAAGAAAATTATTTCTCACTTTCTCTTACTCCCCCTTTCTTTTTTACAGTTTAATGAAGGTTTGTTGTTCTTCAGTTTTTTTTAATTGTTTTAATAAAGTTTAAAGAAACTGGCTGAAGCAACATCGTTATATTTGAAGTAACATTTTCTGATAGTTGAGGTGTCAGAGTTTTGTATAAAAGTTTGCTTGGCATTCATATGGTTTACATATGTCCTGAAAACAATGCATTTTAATTTGCAAACAAGTTAGTAACACAAATTGCACTGTATAGACCTTGACATGGTCAATGATGTTGTATTTGCACCAAAGTTCCCCAGAGCACAGCTGCAACAGACTAATACTATATTATCATAAGCCACATGGACTTGTGCATTTTACTCTGTCTAACTGCTGGGATCTTTTTTGTTCCATGTATGGTCACTGCTTGCCTGCTAAATTGCTATGAATAAAGCTAGAGCTATATTTAGTGGTCCATGGAAGATGAGTCACAATGCCATCACATCACTATACAGGTGAGTTCCAGTTTATTTTCCCCCCAAATGACTAACTGAATTCACAGACTAACACCTTCCCACTCTGACAGTTTCTGTCGTTAATCTTCCTAAAGGTTGTTGTTCCAATTTGGAAGTCTCCTTTCCTCAGTAGTTGCAGTTTACATATTAGACCAGTACGACTTTGAACTAATCTAGTATTGTTTTTTTTTCTCTTTTGTCTCTTCTAATATTTTGTTATTGGAAAGAAAATAAAAGCAACTCAGAAAATTATTAGTAATAGTTTACTGTAGTATTGAAAACCGTGCTTTGCTGGACTTCATTTCATAATTTTAAATACAGATAGATCTATATCTTTATTTATTTCTATATCTATATCTGTATCTATATATATATATATAGCTGTATCTATCTATCTATATTACTGTCATAGGATATGCTACATGGTAGCAGTTTGGATGAAAGAGAGAGTAGATGTTCAGTTTTGAATGAAGAGACTGACCTTCCTAAGCTCTAAGATGAAAGAAACCTGCACCAAAGAAAGCTTTATCAGATCTTTATTGAAGACAATTGCAATGAGCACTTTCATCAATTGCAAGACTTCTGTATAACAGCTTAATATACTAAGTCTGCAGGAGCACACATGAATAATTTTGAACATATGAACCTATCTTAAATGGGCTTTCAGAGATTGTTCCACATCAGTCTAAAAGGCAAATACAGAGAAGTTACAATCCTGCTCCCTGAAATGAATGCTATTACAGCAAACAAATACACAACAGGCTGGAAGACTAACAAGCAATAAAGAAAAACATTAGTTTGAAGTCTACAAATGTTCTTGTTTTTAGCTACAAGCAATACAGCATTTCAAGTCAGGAAATATATAGTTGAGCTAAACGTCTTGATAGAGGGATGGTTGATTCTAGCCAGAAACTGGGACAGGTACTTCTCTACTGATAAGTTGTTGATCATTGTTAAATTAATTGAAAAAAACATGCCACCTTTCTTTATAAAAATGTACCCTGTTTACATGAATATCTTGCTTCATGTAAAACAAATATACACTAGTATTCTTACCCCATAATTTCCTTACATGAAATATTACAAGATCAGCCAAGAATATGCATGCAACTCTTTTTTACTAAACCACTTTTAAGACTGTTTTTTCCCTTAATCCCTCTGTCATACTGTAACTGAATACCTCAGTGGAGAACTTATCAGGATCATAGAAATTAATGCTACATAATTTGTAGCACACCTTTCTCTCAGAAATTTAATAGCATTTTACATTCTATCATTAAAGTGCGATACTGAAAGTTATATTAAAAGAAAATTGTGAACAATTAAATAATAGATATTTGAAAGAGAAGCTAAGAATATTAAAATCATTAATAGATTTCATAAGCCATGTGTGGAAGTGGTGAAAAGGTGAAAAATTTAATGAGACAAGCATAGATTTTAATAAATTCTGTTTTCTATTTAAATTGTTTCCTATGTAGAACTTACATTGCTTTACATTATTTCAAACATATTTATTTTAAAGGTGACCTTGTGTCAACAGAACCATTAGTTTTTAGTCTACAACAGATTTGAGTGCATCATTATATTTTTAATAATGACAGTTATCTTCAAATGTGGTTGACCACTCTTCAAAATGTTTAAAATGATTTACTTACTAAAATAAACTCTCTGTCTCTCTATCCCACTCACTCACTAACAGTATCTATCAAAAGTCATGTTGCTAGTGGGCAGACTGTATAGCTGCAGTTACAAATTACTTTTATTACTGTTTCTGCACTGAGTCATGAAGACTCATAAATACTGAAACAAGCTAGCCCAAAGGAGAAACCTTATAACCTCAGGATTTACAAATGAAATTTAAACAATAGCTTCAAAACAAATTAGATACAGATTTGGTAGGCAAATCATCTATAATATCCAGGAAACATGCTTCAAACCATTACCACTTCACATAGATCCTCTCCAAACTGATACTATAAAATATTTTATACTAATTTTACTAAATAATTTACTCATTCTAACTGAACTAATATCAGATGAAAAATGTGAATTTCTTTCAAGTTCAACAACTCAATATAATAAGGGACATGTTTCATCACCATTTGTTTCTGGCTTGGATGCTAGAAAAATATATGACACTGATAACCTAACTATTTTCAAACATTTTTGACTTCATTTTAAACTTTCAGCTTACCAAAGTAGATGGTATCTCTTCACATCTATTTACAACTAAATGCATATTGAAATATAAACACAACTATCAGACATGCTGTGTTAAGTTGGATGTGTAGGGCAGGGTTGCGACATTTGGCTCACAGTTTTTTTGTTTTACTTAGAAACCCTTCACATGGATGCAGCCAGGCAGCCACTGAGGTTTATTTAAAAGCAGGTATACATTATTAACTTGTATTACTTGCAGGTAATACCTGACATCCTGACATAATGCAGCAGTCATTCAGTCTACAAAACGCATGCAGATATGACAGCAGCAATGTACATTACGCATTGTCATTCAGAACAACTCAATATAAAATATCTATTTATGTGGAATTAGAACAACTTTACTTGTCTTCATGTGTATTTTAAACCTATTCCCCAGGAAAAGTAAGAATACTTGTGAAATATCCACTCAGAAGAATAATGAATAAATAATAAATTAGATATTGTCACAGTGTAATAATCCAGTACAGAAGACAGGCTAATAATTATTTCAGTGCCATAAATTCTATATATTCTACATGCCATCTCAATCAGTACCATCCATAAGGTACCTTACATAAAAAGTGATAATGAACAGTAAGAGTTCTGCGTGGTGCTCCTATTAAATAATAATCACCATCCCAGATGCAAGGTTCAGAATGGTGCTTTTGAAAAAAACTGAGATGAACGAAAATAATGTTCTGGTAACATTGCCGGAGGGAGAGGGACAGAGGTTATATCACATTGAGATATAAAATAAATACAATCTATTACAAAAACGTGAGCCACAAAATGAAAACATATTACAAAAAGAAAATGCAACTTCTAAAGGAAATAATGTTAAGAAAGAAAAATGCAGAAATGAGTGAATGCAGATGCAAAAAAGGGAAAGTGTTAGTGTGAATATAGTAATTAATTCTGTAGTATTAGGAATGAAGTTAGCTAGTCAGGTGGCACAGAGGAATAAAGTCATTACAACAGTGCAGGGGACTAGGTTTGGATTAGAAGCTCAAGTTACTCAGTACAATCATCTGTAAAAATGCAGAATGACAGAGAGAGAGAGAGAGAGAGAGAGAGAGAGACACATACCAAGGGACCCAGAGAGTCAGAGAGAGAAAAACAAGTGAGACACTGAGCTCCTGCTGCTCAACTTCTCTGTCTAAGATCCAGTCCTATGGGGATGGGGGAAGAGATCTAAAATCAGGGTCAGTTTTTAAATATAACAACTGTATTTTCTTAACAATAAGAGTATGAGATTATAAAGACTTGTTCATTTATCTTAGTGATTTACCAGAAAATTAAACAAAGACAGCAAAATGAAGTGTTGGTACTTGCGTATTATTGCAACCAGATTTCTGCACTGCCACTATTTGTACAGTTTTTGTATTTGTAAGCCCATTAATTAAGCACATGTAACTGTAATTCACAAGTACCCAATTTTCTAAATATATAGTAAGAGCAATATTTCAAATATGTCACTCATTTTTGGACTGTCCCTTCTTATTTTTTTTTTGTTTTTGGCTTTGCTCCAATACTTACTTGTGCTAAGAGGTTCAGAACTGTAATGCTGAATGTTATGAAATTATGTATCAGGAGAAAATGCACACAAGAAAACAATTCCTAAGCAGAGAGTTATAAAATCATTATAACAGTTACATGTGCTTAACTAATGGGCTTACAAATGTGAAAACTGTACAAAATTATAAAGTTGTTCACTCACAAAAAGGCAGTTACAGTACTAAGATGAGGTCCTGTATATAGGTTCATAGGTTCATAGGTAGGTACTAGGCTATCTGCCCGAAGGCATTTATAAGCCTAGCCAGAATGTGTTGTCTTTCACCGCCCCTTAGATTAGTTCTCTGTACCTCTGTCCAGCAGAGCCACTGAAGTGATCCCGAGGTAAACTTTCTGTTTCCCATCCACTCATCAAGGTTTCTCTTGAAGAGTGCTAGTGAGGAGCTCTACCTAATGTAGATTGGAATCTTGTTCCAAAGCATGGGAAGTCTCTGGGACAGGAATCTATCCCTCCAGTATGTCCTATTTATTGTTGTGGTGAGGTTTAGATCCCTAGAGCGTGTGGCTCAAGGGGATAAGGTTTTCTTTAGGTGGAGCATGTCCATCAATTCTGGGTTTGACATGGCCTTGTATGTCAGGCAGAGATCACCTCTGAGCAGGTGGTATGCAACCGAGTACAGCTGGAGTTTCTTCAGTCGAGCTGCATAGGGCATCTGCTTGAAGCAGTGATCCTCTTGGTGAGGTACTTCTGTGGTCTTTCCAGTTGTTGCAGGTGTCTTGTAAGGTACATCCCAAATGGGGCGTTGTACTCTATGATGGGTCTGATGAGTGATGAGTATAGGGGCACAATGACCTCTTTTGATCTGAATGCAAACCCTTTTGTGATTAGGTGGGCCACATAGAAGAATTTTCTAACCACTTTGGCAATGTGATTATCAAAGGAGAGATTACTATCTACTTGCGTCCCCAGATCCCTTATTATGTTTTCCGTATTTAGGGGACTACCACCTATGTGGTAGTTTGTGGGTACTTTGTTATTCCCAAAGGGAATAACTATGCACTTTTTGGCATTTAGCTTGAGGCCATGATTTTGACACCAGATATCCGTCTCAGTGAGACCCTTTTGGAGGATGTCTGTGTCAGCCGGTGAGTCAATTATAGCCCCTAGTTTGCAGTCATCTGTGAACTTGGTCAGCCATAGTCCTCCTGTGCTTGTCTGTACTTCTGAGAAGTATATGCTGAACAGGAGGGGTCCAATGACTGAGCCCTGGGGAATGCCACTTGTAACCGGTTTAGAGTCAGACCTAGCTCCCACAACTCTCACCATGTGGGTTCTTTCCGTGAGCTATCTGGCAACCCATCTTGTGACATAGGGGTTTATGTTCAGGCTGGTGAGCTTGTCTATAATACCAGAATAGGGAATGGTGTTGAAGGCCTTTGCGAGGTCTAGGTAGGCTGTGTGTACCACCTTTCCCTCGTCTATAGCCTTGGTAACTGTCTCAAAGAAGTCCACCAGGTTTAGGAGGCATGATCTGCACTTAACAAAGCCGAACTGGGTAGGGTCCAGTGTTTGGAGGTTCTCAATGTCTCTGTTAATGAGTTCCATGATGATGCGCTCCATAGCCTTGCAGACCAAGCCAGTCAGGCTTATAGGCCGATAGTTCCTGGGGTCTGTTGTGGCTCCACCTTTGTGGAGCAGAATAACCATTGCTGTGCACCACTCTATAGGTACGTAGCCTGTGGAGAGACTGAGTTTGAACAGTGTGCTTAGGTGAGGGGTTAGTTCATTTTTGAGCTTGTGTAGGATGCAGCCTGGGACACCATCTGGTCCCATTGATGCTGTGTTTTTGGCTTTGGAGAGGGCTATTTTAACCTGAGTGTCTGTGATTTCAGGGGCTCTACATTCCTCTAGTATGGTTATAGGCCCTTTTGGGGGCGAAAGGGGGGTGAAGTTTGCACTGAACCTGTCTGCCAGGATGTTGGCAATATTGGTTGATTCAGTGTATTTTGTGCCATTCTGCACTAACTCTGAGCAGATCTGAGCATTGCCACTTAGATTCTTGACATAGCTAAAGAATGCCTTGTGGTTATCTCTGGAGTCCTTGGCAAGTTTTCTTTCAAAGCTCGCCTTGGACAATTTTATGAGGGATCATAGTTTCTTGCTGATACTGATCAGGGATGTCTTTCCTTCTTGGTATTTTACTTTTTTCTGTACTAGTTTCCTCCTTCTATTGTATAGCTTGTTTATGACAGGGGTCCACCATCTGGTTTCCTTTTCTTAGAGGAATAAGTCTTGGTTTTGCTTGGGATAGCACAATCCATGCATTCTTGCAGGTGCCCGTAGAATGCATTAGTAAAGGATTTTGCAGCTTGGACAGCGTTATCCTATAGCATGGGGGCTTTGAAACTTTCGACCTTCATCTTAAGTAACATGAAGTTTGCTTTTGAAAAGTTTTTCACGGTGGTTTCCTTGTCCGGGGATGGGGGTGGAATGTGGATATCCAAAGTGATTTGTTTATGGTCAGATCTAACCAGCGAGGCATTGACCTCTGGTGTGGAACATCAGTCGCCCATGTTGGTGATGACCAGGTCAAATATGTTGTCACCTATGGTGGCAGTGTTGACCAGATGTTCCAGGGTGTTTGAGTTTATAAATTCTAGGAAATGTTGGGCAAGGGAGTTAGTACTTGAGTAGTTCTCCCAGTTAATGTTTGGGTAGTTGAAATCACCCAATATTAGGGTGTTTGGTAGGACCTTTATTTTGCCCAGTGTTTCCAGAAATGCAGAATGGGGGTCCTGGGACATGGTGGGTGATCTGTAGCAAGCTACAATTTGAATTGCAGTTTTGCCCATTGTTAGTTGCACAAGGATAATCTCTGAAGCATTGTGCTGTGCCACTAACCTAGAGGTGTGGGTATCCTTGATGAATATGGATACTCCCCCGCCTTTTGTATTTTGGTCTGATTTCTGTGGCCAAAATGTATGGTATGAGTTGTAGCCTGGTAGTGCTGGGGTGCTCTCTGGAGCCTTAAACCAGGTTTCTGTTACTGCACATATATCGATTTTCTCCATACTGAGGAGTGCCTCGAGTGCGTGTATTTTGAGGTTTAGACTTCTGGCATTGAGTAGTATTACCCTGAGATTTTTGTTATTTGTGCTATTTACGGTGGTGAGTTTGTCTTTTGAGCCTTGGCTAAAAAAGGCACTATGGGGGTGGCAAGAGCCTTGGCCAGTATTCGAAAGCCTAAGGGTGACAGGTGCAAGCCATCTCTAGCAAAGCAGCGTGGCTTGTCGAGCATGTCATCCCAGGCAGACAGATACTGGATCCCCTTTGAATGACACCAGAAACTTAGCCAATTGTTGAAATTGATAATTTTTTCTTCATACAGTGGTATCATTCTTGGTGAGGGCAGGATGCTACTCAGGGTCATACCAGCCTGGGCTACGTGATCAAAGAGCTCTTCCTGTCTCTTTTCACGTAGTCCAGGGAGGTACGGCTCAAGTCATTCACACCAACATGGACAATGACAGAGTCATATTTGCACTTGTTCTGGAGTGACCTGAGTGGTTGTGTTATGTGGCGGATCCTGGCACCCGACAGGCAGCTAACACTAACCTTCTCCTTATTCAGCCTAGTGAGCAGGATGTCAGTGTGCCTGACTATAGAGGCACCTATTACTAGTATGTTGGGTATGTTATTTTGTCTTGAGGGCTGTGATTGCATGGCACACTGGTTTTGTGAAGTATGTGTTTCATGGTTTGTGTTGGGGGGGTGGATGTTGCTTGGATGTCTACTTTGGAGGGCTCTGTTGCTTTTGCAGATTTTTATTTAGAGCCTCTGAGTATGTTTTCGTGTATTTACTTGTGTTTTTTGCCAGTGCTGGTTTAATGGGTCTATGTGAGACTGGTGGTATGATGTCAGTATTTCCCTTCTCTTCTTGAATGTCTGATCCAGTTTTGGGTTAGAGAGCTTAGCTTAGCTGTATAATTGCATCTCTCGCATGTATTAGTGTTTGGTGCATGCAGAGCAATTCAGTGAAATATGTCCAAAATGTAACTATCGCAGATTACGTTGTGGCCACAGAAAGGGCTTTGAAATGGGCCACTTCTGTTGTTGGGAAATGTGCTACCTTTCACCACTTGTAACTTTAAGGATGTGTGACAAGCAGCAGGCATGTGAATATGGTGGGAAAAATGGCAGTGCGGAAATTTGGTTGCACTAATATGCAAGAAACCAAAGTGTCTTATATCAAATCTTTTTCTTTTATTCATTTGATCACATTGAGACATCTGAAGTGTGTTTAGTCAAGAAAGTAGCTATAATTTTTAGGCACATCTGTGTGTGTGTATTTGCATGTAAATGTGCGTGAGTGTGATGTGAGTGTTTGAATGTGTGTTTGTGTATGTGTGTGTGTCTGTGTGTGTGTTTGTGTACGAGTGTGTGGGCGTACACGTGGGCATGTGTGTGTGCATTTGTGCGCGTGTGCGTGTACACCTGTATGAGTGCGTGTGTGCGTGTGTGCGTGCGCGTGTGTGTGTGTGTGTGTGTGTGTGTGTGTGTGTGTGTGTGTGTGTGTGTGTGTGTGTGTGTGTGTGTGTGTGTGTGTGTGTGTGTGTGTGTGTGTGTCTGGCTTTATATTATGGATGTAAAATTTTTCCAATAACAATTACATATGCTTTTATTTGTTTATTTGTTTATTTATTTATTCATTTATTGATGTAAAATAGTTCCTTCCCCTAATGTTTCAGTCTTGCTGATGCCTGTAGCATTGGATCATAGGAGTTACAAGCACATGAAACAACTGAGCTGTGTGGTCATTTCCACCTTGCCACTACCTTCCCCTAGGCCTTGCCACTAACTTCCCCTAGGCCTTGCCACTGCCATCCCCTAGGTCTTATATCTCTTTTTAAGGAGGTCAGGCCAGTCATACCAGGCATGAATATATGAATACCTATTTATCCCTAAACTCGATTTCATATAGGATCATAAGAAGTTACTAGGCTATTGGCCCTAAGGCCCTTACAAGCCTAGCTAAGAACGTAGCTCCTGTTCCAAAAATTCAGCACCCAATGCCCATGTCCAGCAGGAACACAGGTGGATTCCCAGGAGTATATTTTCTGTTCCCCAACCAGTTATCCAGGTTGCACTTAAAAAGGTTTAATGAGGTACTGTATTTTTCATGGAGAGGGAGCCTATTCCACAGAAGGAGAAGTTTCTGGGACACAAATCTGTCTTGCCAACAAGTCCTATTGATCTCACAGACCAGGTTGTGGTCTTGGGTGTGGGTTACTAGAATAGAGCTTGACTTGCAGATATGTAGCAGACCGATCAAGACGGGGTCTGAGATTGCTTTGTATGCCTGACAGAGGTCACATGTGAGGAGTCTGTATGAGACTGAGCAGAGGGATAGGGCTTTTAGCTATCTATGTAGGCTAGATGTCTGAGGCACTGGATTCTCCTGGTCAGAAACCTCTGTGGTCTCTCCAGCTGCTGCATGTGTTTTGTGAGGTACATGCCGAAAGGGGCATTATACTCAATGATGGGTCTTATAAGGAAAGAATACATGGATGTTATGACCTCTATGCCCCTGGATGAGATACCCTTACTTATGAGGTGGGCCATGTAGAAAGCTTTCTGTATAATGGAGGCAATATGGTGGTCAAAAGTAAGTTTGCTATCAACCTGGGTGTCCAAGTCCCTCACTACTGATTGTATGGTTAGGACCTTGTTATTAATGTGATAATTTGTGGGGCTATCACTCTCCCCAAAGGGGGTTATGATGCATTTTTTGGCATTCAGTTCGAGGCCATGTTTCTGGCACTAGTCATTTGTTTGGGTGAGACCTTCTTGGGGGATGTCCACATCACTATGGGAATTGATGACAGTGCCCAGCTTGCAGTCATCTGTAAATCTGGTCAGCCACAGCTCACTGGTTTTGGTCTGCACCTCAGAAAAATATATCCGAAACAACAGAGCCCCCAAGACTGATCCCTGGGGTACACCGCTCATTATGGGTCTACTGCTTTTGGTGGCTTCCCCTATTTTGACTAGGTGAGTTCTATTAGTGAGCTGGTTTGCAACCCATCTGGTAACATACTGATTGATGCCTTGTTGAGATAGTTTGTCTATTATACCTGAGTGGGGAGTAGTATTGGTGGCTTTGGCCAGTCAAGGTAGGTGTGCACTGTCTTTCCCTCTTCCATGACTTTTGTGACTGTCTTAAAGAAGTCGACCAAATTTAACAGGCATGTCCTCCCCTTGATGAAACCAAACTGTGAGGGATCAAGTGTTTGGAGGTTGCCAATGTCCTTGTTAATGAGGTCCATGATAGTCTATTCCATGGTCTTGCAGATCAGGCTAGATAGGCTGATGTGTCTATAATTTCCTGGATTGGTGGATGCTCTGCCTTTGTTCAAAGGGATGACAGTGGCAGTCCTCCACTTAGCTGGGGTGAAGCTGGTACTCAGGATTTGGTTGAATAGGGTTCCTAATGATGCTGCAAGTTCCTGCCTGAGTTCATGTATGATGCAGCCTGGTATGTTATTGGATCCCATGAAGGCTGTATTTTTTTTGCCTTTGAGAGGGCAGTGATGACTCCCTCCCTAATGATAAGGGGAGGGGGGCAGGTACTGAGGATGTCCTGATTTACTGAAGGGGGGGCAGATGGGTGAAGTTTTCACAGAACCTATCTGCCAGCTGGTTGGCTATTTCTATGTCATTTGTGTATGTGATGTCCTTGACCAGCAGTTCTGAGCAGATCTGAGTGCTTCCTTTGAGATTGCAGACATTTCTGAAGAAGGCCTTATGATTGTCTTTAGTATATGTGGCCAGTTTGGACTCAAAGTTTGTTTTGGAGTATTTCACTAGCCTCTTATTTGCTTGTTCAGACTAAGGAGAGATTGCTTCCAATTAGGCATCTGTTCCTTCTTGGTCCTGGACAGCAGTTTTTCCTTTTATTATAGAGTTTATTGCAGATGTCCACCAGACAGGTTTACTCATCCTTGAGGAGGAGAATTTTGTTCTGTTGGGTATTCCTGATCCATGCAGCTATATGAATACTCGTCTAGTACTTTGGTGTAGGTTTGGATATATGTGCCAGTTCCTATGCAGGGGGAGAGGGCTGTAAATCTGTTTATAGCTTCCCTCAGGAGGTTGTAACCAGCTTTGCAGTTTTTTTGTTTGACCCTAGCTGGGGGGTGGAGATGGTAACTTTGAATGTAACCGTTTTGTGGTCGGATCTTACCAAGGAGGATGATACTGTTGGGCTGCTGCAGTGGTTATTCATGTCAGTTAATACTGTAAGATTAGATATGAAGATACTTTGCCATAGTTAGCTGGAAACACTGTATGCCATGAGACTGAGAAACGAAAGTCTTAATCACCGAAGCTCGTGCTTCAATAGGTGCCAGTCTCTCCCCTTATGAACCAAGTCTTGTGTACTGTTCAGCATAAAGTCTCCAAATACTGTAGTTTATTTACTAAGATTTTATTAGATGTTCACAATATCCAAAATACTGTCTCCATTAACAGTTGTGAAAAACAATTCATGTTGCTGTACATTATTCTTATTGTCCTGAACAACTTTGACATAGTCTCTAGATGACCTGTTTTCTGTACTCATGCTCGAGTGTTAGACATCTTCTCCGAAGTAGCAGGTCGAATGAACTTACTAACCTTAGCTGCTTGCTATCCTGAACACAACATATTATATTCTCCTTCTCAGTAATTTTCCTCTATTGACTATATCCACCCCCTAGCCTTGATCCTCAGGCTATGTCTTATTTTTAGCTTAACTTATCTCTTGATCTTTTCCTTGAGAAAAGTACATAACAAGAACTCTTTGCAATCTTCCCTTGACAAACTGTTATTTCAGCAAGGTCAACAGCCAGTGAAAGATTCTTTGTTTCTGCTTTCTAAAATGTATGAGTAAATGAAACAGCATTTCCTAGCCAGCAAGGTCAACAGCCAGTGAAAGATTCTTTGTTTCTGCTTTCCTAAAATGTATGCATCTAATGTCTAATAACTACTGTAAAATGAAAAAACGTGATCTATCAAATACCACGTCAAAGATATTGTCACCTCTTGTGGGGGTGTTGACCAGCTGATCCAGGGTATTTGCATTGATGAAATCAAGGAATCTCTGGGCATTTGTGTTTGGGCATGAATACTTCTTCCAATCTATGGTTGGATAGTTAAAGTCACCCAGGATCAGGGTAAAGGTTTGAATCTTGATAGATTCAAAGAGGTCCAGATAGGTGGAGTGGGCATCATGAGTCAAAGTTGGGGGCCTGTAGCTAGCTATGATTTGAATAGGGGTCTTGTCAACAATTAACTGCTCATGGAATGTCTCCTGTGCATCATACTGTTTGACAGCCTGGATGTGTGTATGTCTTTAATATATATATATATATATATATATATATATATATATATATATATATATATATATATATATATTGCAACTCCACCTCCTTTTGCTTTTGGTTTGGGGTCTGAATGTATTATAGAATGGGTAACTAGGTATGGCTGCGGTGCTCTCCGCAGCTTTGAACCAAGTTTCTGTAACTGCACAAATGTCAGCATTTTCCAGGGTTAAGAGTGCTTGCAATGAGTGCAATTTCTTGTTTAGAC
The DNA here is from genome assembly GCF_019279795.1 of Protopterus annectens. Lineage (NCBI taxonomy): Eukaryota > Metazoa > Chordata > Ceratodontiformes > Protopteridae > Protopterus > Protopterus annectens. The sequence goes on along the minus strand of NC_056737.1, from coordinate 1,211,944,313 downwards.
TCCTAGCGTTTAGCAGCATGACCTTTAATTTGCATTTGATGACATTTTCATGTTGGTAGTTTTGACCTCATGACCTTGCCTAAAAAAGGCACCATGGGGGAGGTAAGAACCTTTGCCAGAAGCCTGAGGCCCAAGGGAGACAGATGCAGGCCATCTCTGGCAAAGCATTTTGGTCTGTCAATCATGTCTTCCTAGGTTATCAAGTAGTGGATCCCCTTGGAATGACACAAGAAACTAAGCCAATTGTCTTCTTCAGGGTGAACTGTACCATGCTTATAGGGCTATGAGGGATCCAGTACTCCATGGACTCTCATTACTCCAAAAATCAAACAGTTTAAATAAATCTGGGGTCAGAGATCTGTGTCTATCCCAAAGAATAAATAAGACAAGTAGTAGTGATAGATTTGTCACACAGTGCCTAGGCCTTCTCTGGAACAAACTCACTCTCCAAGTCTGAAGTTATGTTCTGTGTTTCTAATCTATAGCCAAACAGTCCACTTATATTGTACTGATGAGGTCAAATAAAAGACAGAAACATGTCATGTCTACAGCTAATAGGGTTTAGGTTTATTGCCTGAATGCATCCATAAGGACATAAAAAGTAAAAAGTACAAAGCCATGGGCATTCTGAAGTCATGTATATCTAACACTGTTATGTCCTTCAGGTGTCATTTCAGGTGTCATACAGCGAGGATAAGGGAAAATTTCCCATTCCATGCTGTATGGAGATCTCCATTCAGAAGATCATATGGTCTCAGCCATATGAAATTCGAAGTTCATAGGTAGGTACTAGGCTATCGGCCCTAGGGCCTATGTAAGCCTAGCCAACAAGGTTCCCTGGCTTACGCCACCCAAGAAAGTTATTTTCCTGTGCCAGTGTCGAGCAGAGACACAGAAGTGATCCCCAGGGTGTATTTCCTATTTCCCATCCACTCATCAAGATTTTTCTTGAAGAGTGCTAATGAAGAACTTTGCTTGACATAGATGGGTAGCCTGTTCCAGAGTATGGGAAGTCTCTGGGACAGGAATTTATCCCTCCAACATGTCCTTTTTCTTGTGGTGACAAGGTTTAGGTCCCTAGAGCGTGTAGCTTGGAGGGATTGGGATTTCTTTAGGCGTTGCATGTCCAACAGCTCTGAGTTTGACATAGCTTTATATGTTAGGCAGAGATCACCTCAGAGTAAGCTGGAGTTTTTTGAGACGATCAGTGTATGGCATTTGTTTGAGGCCAGTAATCCTCTTTGTGAGGTACTTCTGTGGCCTTTCTAGCTGCTGGAGATGTCTTGTGAGGTACATTCCAAAAGGGGTATTGTACTGTATAATGGGTCTAATGAGTGTCGAGTAGAGAGGAACAACGACCTCTTTTTTCTTGGATGAGAACCCTTTTATGATGAGGTGTGCCACGTAGAAGGACTTCCTGACAACTGTGGCGATGTGACTATCAAAGGAGAGACTACTGTCCACCTGGGTCCCAAGGTCTCATCACACATTCAGTGTTAAGTAGATTGCTGCCTATGTGGTAGTTCATGGGTAGAGAGTTTTTACCAAAGGTGATGACACTGCACTTTTTGGCATTGAGCTTGAGGCCATGGCTCTAACACCAGGCATCTGTATCAGGAGGCCCTTCTGTAGGATGTGCACATCATTTGGGGACTTGACTATGGCTCCTAGTCTGCAGTCATCTGCAAACTTCATTAGCCAGAGTCCTTCTGTGTTAGCCTGTACTTCAGAGAAGTAGATACCAAACAGGAGAGGTCCCAGGACGAAACCCTGTGGTACTCCACTTGTCACTGCTTTGAGGTCAGATTTTGGAGTCTGCAGCTTTTACAGTGTGGGTTCTGTCAGTGAGCCAGTTGGCAACCCATCTTGTGACGTACGGATTTATACCTAGTTTAGTGAGTTTAGCTATAATGCCAGAATGGGGGATGGTGTCGAAAGATATATATATATATATATGATATGTATGTATTTATTTGTTTATTTATTTATTTATTTATTTATTGACATTTGATTACCAGGAAAGTCTGACTGGGTAAAGCCCACTTCAGCAGAGGCCTGATGAAAAAACTCCAACATATTACAAAACATTTTAAGAACAATAATTTTAGAATCTTCAAAATAAAAACATCTGTGTTTTAATAATTATAATGCATTAGAATATAAAAACATTAGTTAAAAATTGATACAATGTATATGACAATCATTTAATATTTAGAGAAATTTTAGATAGTGTGTAGAGAAATTAGTGGTAAGTTAGTCTAATACAAATAGGAATTGCAATATGGAGTGAGTAAAAAACAGGCTTATGGCATATTTAGAAAGAAAGTCAGAAGGAGAATTAGAAGTATGGAAGTAAGCAAAGAAGGGAAAAGAAGGAGGTATAAGGAATGAAAATGCACTTGTTCACATTTAGGGATATAGTTTATTCTGGTTTTGAGCAATACCAGAGCCATATTTTAGCCAGGAACCCCGGATTCAGCAAGCCCTGCATGGTGCAGGACAAGTGCAGGAGCTCCAGCAGGCAATATGTCTGCCATGCGATCCACAAATAAGCTGCAGGGATGTGTATGAGCGTTCCTGCACTAGTCCTGCATGGACTCAGCTCCTGTATGCAAATTACCCCATTTGCAGGTGAAATCCATGCAAATGAGGTGAATTTGCAATCCAGGAAGCTGGAAGCCGGCCATGCAGGACTAGTGTAATCTGCAGAAATGTGCTCGGTTAGTAACCAAGTATATTTCTGCAAACTACAAAAACAGAGCCATGACAGTCCCAAATAAATGGTGGATATTATGTAGAAAGCATGCCAATGGCCAAATATATGGCCATTGGCATGGAAAACAGTTGCAAAAATAAAAAAAAATAACTTTTATTTTTTTTTTTAGCCAATCTTGGCTGTTTAAGAGTAGGGCAGTGACGTGCAAATGGGATCGGGTGAAAAATAAAAAAAAATAAAATAAAATAAGCATTCTAACCAAATCACTATTTTGCCATTATACTCAATGCCAGGCAGAAGACAACATGGCCAGTGAATAGTGGTTGCTAAGGGGGGGGAGGCTCGGTGTAGGACCTGTAAATATGCATCAGCAGGCAATCTTATGCATATGAGGGGATTGATACTGAATCCCAGATTTCCCCTGCATGCTAGTCAGCCCAACAGTGTAAGAGCAGGAATAGCTTGGTGTAAGGCTAGGAGTCAGCTGACATCATGGGGTGGGGGGGTGTCAGGCATACTGCAAGTGGATTGGAGCCTTGTGGCTCGGGTTTGCCCTTAGCTCAGCAGAGCTAAGCAAGGGGGTGTGTCTGAGGCTGCCTAGCACACTTTACATTGCCTAAGTGGGTGTGCATGCCACGCACCGGGTTTTAAAGGAAAAAAAATTAAACCAGGAAATAGCAGCTCTGTGCATATTTGAGCACTGTGTTTGTGTGGCGCGGCCCCGGGCTTAAACAGGAAGGCAATGGGTAGGGAAAACAGCAGTAGGAAGGTAATCTAGGAGAACTAGCATAGCTGGCAGGTGAAATGTATCAGAATCAGCCAATTACACAGGCAGCAGACCAGCCCAGCTCAGAACACTACTATAAACTATGCAAACACCTTTCCCTCTGATATTTCCCACATACTCTACACCACTGGTGTATACAAGCGGGGGAATTTTAACAAACATAAACAACAAAATGATAGGGGCTGCAATAGCTATCATACTTCAACATGTGGAAGAGGCTGAGGGTGGTGAGGATAAGAATGCTGTTGACCAACCTACAGTGAGGAGACAGAAAAGAGTGTACAGACCCAGGGTAACTTACCAGGGGCTACATGATCTGGAGATAGTGGAGAGCTATAGGGTGGACAGGGATCTCCTGCAGCAAATTGTTGAGCTGTGCCGGCCATGCCTCACACACAGAACCAACAGAGGGAAACCCATCCCAGTGGATACCAAGGTATGTGTAGGCCTAAAAATACTAGCTGCAGGTACCTTTTAAAGGTCAACTGGGGATATCATGTGGATCTCACAGGCATCAGCATCCAGGGTACTCCAACAGTTCCTGGATGCCATGTCAGCACATGCCAGTGAGCAAGTATATTTCCCCAACACCCATGAGGTGTTGGTCAGCAATATCCATCTCTTCTGCCAAATAGCAGAATACCCTGAGGTAGTGGGTGCTACAGACTGCACACACATATGCATCAAAGCACCACCTGGTGAGCAGGGTACAGTCTACATGAACCACAAGGGCTTTCCCTCCATCAACTGCCAGGTCGTGTGCGATGCTCAGGGCATAATAATGAATGTGTGTGCTGGCTGCCCTGGAAGCTATCACAATTTCCACATCTGGCATCTGATGCAACTGTACCAGACATTTACCAGTGGGGACATCCCTTACAGTCACCAAGTGGTGGATGCTGGTTATGTACTGGAGCCGTGGCTGATGACATCCATCAGAAATGCACACACACCCGAACAAGAACTCCATAATGAGGCACCCGCACAGACAACAGTTGTAATAGAGCATGTGTTTGGGATGCTCAAGTCATGGTTCCAGTAGCTGGACACATCCGGTGGAGCCTTGCAGTACTCCCCAACTACATGTACTCAAATTGTCATCATATGTGCCATGCCACACAATATGATCCTGCGGAAACAGCTGCAGCAGAAACAGCATGGGGCAGGGCCACACAGCTCTCCACCATTGCCAAGGCCTGCACAGGCACAGAGAGACTCAGTGGAGGAACAACCTCTGCCTGCCCCAGTAAGCAGAAGGAGGCATGCCCAGTATACCCTGGCCTTGGCAAAGAGGCAACACATAGCACATACACTGACACAGGATGGACCCAGGGAATGGCACCACTCTCTGACTCACACATACAATAAAAGGGATGCCAAACATGACACTACCTATGCTCAAACATGTATAGGGAGTGTACTATGTGCATTTGACATAGGCAGCCCTCCAGCACCATCCTCAATACTGGCACACCCACAAGGTAAGTCGCTCTCCTTACCAATTGCCAAATGGAGTAGTATGTGTTGTTACTTGTATCTATGGTATGGATGTGAGCATGCAAGGGAATTGGGTGGCTGAATGGGATGCCAGCAGATAGTAGACACCTATAGTAGCACCATGAGATCTGTAACAAACACTGGTGTCACCATAGTAGCCAGTACTACACATGGCGACAAAACCCACTGCAGGAAATGTGCTGGGCCATATGTGTGTCCATATGACACACACATGCCAGTCAGGGAGGTTCACATACCCAGCAACAGTCTCAGCCAGCAGGACAGGTGCAGACAAACACAAACAAAGGCTGTGCTAAGGCCTCTGAATAACGGTTATGTGTAACCCCCCCCCCCTCCCAGGCCTACACGGACAGACTACAGCAGGTCAGGCTTTGGGATGTTAGTTCTGAAGGGTAAGAAGTCAGAAATTGATATGTAAAATTCAGAAACTGATATGTAGGTCAATCAAACCTAATAGTTGTAGTACACTGATATGACTCTAGTCAGCATGACAAGTTAGAATACAGAATGAAATGGAGTACCTGACATACCAGTACAGTCATAGCAAATGTGTACAAGTGGCAGTATATGTCCCCCCAAATCCTATATAGAAATGTAGAAACAGTCAGGTGTGCCCTTAATCCTGTGTAGAAATGGAAAAACAGTCAGGTGTGCCCCCCAATCCTATGTAGAAATGTAGAAACAGTCAGGTATTTCCCAACCCTAATCTTATGCAGAAATGTAGTAACAGTGTGGTGTGCCCCCTCCCCCAATCTGATGTAGACATGTTGTAACAGTCAGGTAGCCCCCCCCCCAGTCCTAAGTAGAATTGTAGTAACAGTCAGGTGTGCCCCCCTAATCCTATGTAGAAATGTAGAAAGAGTCAGGTGTGCCCCCCCAATCCTGTGAATAAATGTAGAAATAGTCAGGTGTGCCCCCCCACTCCTGTGTAGAAATGTAGTAACAGTCAGGTGTGCCCCCTCAATCTGATGTAGAAATGTAGAAACAGTCAGGTGTGCCCCCAATCCTAAGTAGAAATGTAGTAACAGTCAGGTGTGCCCTCCAATTCTATGTAGAAATGTAGTAACAGTCAGGTGTGCCCCCCCCTTCAATCTGAGGTAGACCTGTAGTAACATGTATGTGTAGGTATAATACCAGTGGAGCACAGATGACCTGAGGTGGCCAAGGTAGCAGGATAGATTGTACCATTTGTACAATACGTAGGTATGCGTATGTTAGGTTGGTGTGTGTTTCATATTGTGTGAGAGTGGTCATTATGTATGCATGTTGAGGTTTGACCTGGTGGCCATTGTCCAGTACTGCCAATGACAAGGCCAAGTCCTCACAACTGTAGTGCCAAAGACAATGTTCCCCAGTATAACACATGCTACCAGTAAGCAACTGTAAATGTATGGCAGTAATATGTGTCACTATCTGAAGGATGGACATGGCATGACTGTTCTGCTAGATATACAAGCAGTACACAGTGAAAAGTACCCCAGACATACAGTATATAATGTGTAACTGTTAAATGGACACAGCCTGGGAATTGTACATACAAGTATGCCTCACATTATCTGGGCTTGTAGTAGGGAATACCAATGTTGTCTGGCCGAACCCTTGCAGATCACAAAGGTGATAGGACTGATGTATTGGGAAACGGCTGATGTCCCTGCATAAGCCAGCATAACTGAAATGCCCCATGCATATCTGTGAGTCAGATGTAAGTAGTGTCCATAGCAAACATGCACCCAGCTCACCCAAACACCACCCACAGGTACCTCTCCGGTCATATCCCTACTGTTGGGAATGGGTACAATATGACCTCCACTTGTGTATGTTAATAGTGAAAGAATGCAGCATGCAGTGCAGGTGTCCCATGCAGGTAAGTAGCACCCTGCCAGCATCCACACCACCTGATCAATACTGATAGAAAGTATAGGCATGAACACCTAGCATACCTACCCTGTCACCCCAGGGAAATATATTATATGGCAGTCTGGGACTGTAGGACTGACAGAATGCAATGGCCTGCTACAGCTGCCCTGCATCACCACCAAATGGCCTACAGGCCTCTGCCAAAGGCCTGCATCTCACCCATACTGCCAATGTATGTTATGCCATGGACACCCAAATAACAACATGACACAGTCCACATAAGCCGTATGCAAGGCCAGGTGGACAAACCTAAGTAACATATCCACCATGTCCCACTGCATGAACTGTGGACCAACACCAAAGCACAGCTGTGATGAGGTAATAACTATAGGGAAAGTATCAGATAATGTATGCATAATGTATATAAGAGGATATAATAATAGTGGGGGGGGTGGGAGCATGGCAGCATGGAATGTACAAAGTGCAACACACAGCCATGTGCACATACTATCCCTGGCTTCAAACACAAAAATAGGTGCTACAAACCTGCCCGTATACTACAATGGGGTAATGTCCTGACTTATGACCCCTGCCTCTGGGTAACCTGTGTGAATCTGTACAGCTGTGAGGCATTGCCCCAGCAAGATAAGGCCATACTGTCACATTGATGGATTTACAAGTATGGGATCCTCTGCCATCACTGTACCAAGGTGCAGAACTGGATACACAGACCCAGCAGCAAGTGTCTGCAGCACCCCCTCCAGAATGGCATAACTTTCCATGACTATGTAGGCATTTGACCACAATACTAGACACAGCTGCATTCACCCTGCGTTCCCGAGGACATCACTGTGAGCAAATATGTCCACCTGACAGTACTTGAGGACATAAAACATCACAGTGTATAACAGTACACATGTCTAAATATCTCTGCTAACACCAGTACCATGTAGCAGAAGCAGCACAGACATAATCACCTACATTATACACTATCCCTTGCACAGTTTGACCCCATATTGCCAACTGATCTACAGATATCCAGCAGAAACTGTTTGCTAGCTGTAGGTGTAGAACACAAAGGTATGAATTGGAGTACAAACTACCTGGAATGGATACGCACATGCAATACAGAAGGGCATATTGGGCATGCTCACACACAAAGAAATGAAGCACATGTCTGCCAGCAACAGTAGACCATACATATCTGACCATTGCAGATGTTAGTGTATAAGCTCCTCAGTGTGCACCAGTCATGCTTTGCACACACATTGGATAGGAATACACACATATATTCAAGGACAACACACTATAATATGCCAAAAGTACACATACATAGATGTGTGGAAGAGAGTGACAGTGACAAACAGCCTTCCAACATGAGGCCTGTCCCACCCAGCACATAGTCAAATGGCTACAACCACATGATGTGTAAATGTCACTCATTGTAGAAAATAGCCAATGGAATCCCTCAGCATTAAAGACTTTGTGGTGCAAGTGCTAGCTGTGAAGCATGACTGTACAAGGCAGTAGTCATCTAGCAGTTGTATATATGTACCTGCGGAATATAAACCTGCATCTGCCTGAGTGTGGTGTTTCTAACTCTAGATGAATGGGTACTGGCCCATGCACACATACTGCCCTCCCCATAGCCCTACTATGACAAGCTTGCTGATGTCATTCAGTTTGAAATACACCTTTGGGAAAAGAGTAGCCCAGTAATCTCCATGGCATGTCCTATAACTATGTAATGCTGTAGTGTGATGAACTAGTTAGGTAGGAGTTCTAATCCCAGACATAACTGTATGTGATTGTGTGTGTCTCTGTCTGTGTAGGAAGCAATGCTTTCTAGGCTAGTCACACTCACTACATTACAAATGGCCTACTTTGGCAAGGCTACTGATGTCATTCAGTTTGAAATACACCTTTGGAAAAGGAGTATCCCAGTAATCTGTGTGGCGTATCCTATAATTCACACTCATTACATTACAAATGGCCTACTTTGGCAAGGCTGCTTATGTCATTCAGTTTGAAATACACCTTTGAGAAAGGAGTAGCCCAGTAATCTGTGTGGCATATCCTATAACTGCATAATGCTGTAGTGTGATAAATTAGTTAGGTAGGAGTTCTAATCCCAGACATGGCAACTGTGTGTGTGTGTCTGCCTGTATAAGGAGCAATGCTTTTTAGGCTAGTCACACTCACTACATTACCAATGCCCTACATTATCAAGGCTGCTGATGCCATTCAGTTTGAAATATACCTTTGGGAAAGAAGTAGCCCAGTGGTTTGTCCTATAACTGTGTAATCCTATAGTGTAATAAACTAGTTAGGTAGGAGTTCTAATCCCAGACATGGAAACTGTGTGTGTTTGTGTGTCTCTGTATAAGGAACAATGCTTTTTAGGCTTGTCACACTCAGTACATTACAAATGGCTTACTTTGGCAAGGCTGCTGATCTCATTTAGTTTGAAAAACACCTTTGGGTAAAAGTAGCCCAGTAATTAATGTGGTGCATCTTATAGGTTCATAGGTTCATAGGTTCATAGGTTCATACTAGGCTATCTGCCCGAGGGCATTTACAAGCCTAGCCCATAGTTTTGTGGCTTATGCCACCCCTTTAGTATGGGGAACTATACCCATTATTTTGCTGTGCCTCTGTCGAGCAGTGACACTGAGGTAATCCCTGGGGTATATCTGCGATCTCCCATCCATTGGTCAAGATTTCTCTTGAACAAGGCCAGCGAGGTGCTCTGCCTCACATATACCGGGATTTTATTCCACAGCATAGGGAGTCTTTGGGTGATGAATCTATCCCTCCAGCACGTCCTATTAATAGCCGTGTCGAGGTTTAAGTCTCCGCCCTTGTGGCTCTGACGGATCTAGATTTTTGAGGTGAAGCATATTCATCAAATCTGGGTTTGACATGGCCTTGTATGTTAGGCAAAGGTCACCTCTGAGCAAGCAGCGGTGTTTACTGAATAGAGCTGGAGTTCTTTCAGTCGGGCAGCATAGGACAGATGTTTGAGACCCTTTATCCTTTTGGTGACGAACTTTTGTGGCCTCTCCAGCTGCTGCAAGTGTCGGGTCAGATACATTCTGAATGGGGCATTGTACTCAATCATTGGTCTGATGAGTGATGAGTATAGGGAGACTATGACCTCCCTTGATCTAGATGAGAATCCCTTCATGATAAGGTGGTCAATGTAGAAGGTCTTCCTAACTACTTTAGCTACATGGGTGTCGAATGACAGACTACTATCAACCTGGGTCCCCAGGTCCCTGATAACTTCTTCTGTGCTCAGTGGATTGCCACCTATTTGGTAGCTAGGGGTAACCTTGTTTTTCCCGAAGGGTATGACTATGCATTTTTGGCATTTAACTTTAGGCCATGGCTCTGGCACCAGTTATCCGTTTCTGTGAGACCCTTCTGAAGGATATCTGTGTCAGATGTGTTTTTACTATGGCGCCCAGTTTGCAGTCATCTGCAAACTTTGTCAGCCATAACCCTCCTGTGTTTGCTTGTACTGAAAAGTAGATGCCAAACAAGAGTGGGCCTAGGACTGAGCCCTGTGGTACACCACTTGTGACAGGCTTTGAGTCTGACATGGCGCCAGCAACTCTGACCCTGTGGGTTCTGTCACTCAGCCAGTTTGCAACCCATCTTGTGATGTATGGGTTAACATTTAAGCTGATGAGTTTTCAATGATACCCGAGTGGGGTATTGTATCAAGGCCTCGCCAGATCGAGGTAGGCTGTATGGACTGCCTTTCCCTCATCAATGGCTTTGGTGACTGTTTCGAAAAAGTCAACCAAGTTTAGAAGGCATGACCTGCCTTTGACAAAGCCAAACTGGGATCGATCCAAAGTCTGCAAATTCCCTATGTCTTTATTTATGAGGTCCATTATGATCCTCTCCATGGCTTTGCAGATAAGGCTTGTCAAGCTAATGGGCCGGTAATTTCCAGGGTCGGTGGAGGCACCGCCTTTGTGAAGTGGGACCACAGTTGCAGTGCGCCACTCCCTGGGTACGTATCCAGAGGTAAGACTATGATTAAACAGCTGTCCTAGCTGTGGGTTTAATTCCTCGTTGAGTTTGTGGAGCACACAGCGGGGACACCATCAGGTCCCATGGATGCTGTGTTTTTTGCTTTGGAGAGAGCAGTTCTCACTTGGGCGTTGGAGATGTTTGAGGGGCTGCAATCGCTTGGTATAGATATCTCTCCTTTTGGGGAGGGGGAGAAGTTTGCACTGAACCTGTCAGCCAGTATGTTGGCAATGTCTGTAGGATCAGTAATCTTCACATCATTTTGAACTAGTTCTGAGCATATCTGGGAGTTTCCTCCCAGGTTTCTAACATAGCTAAATAAGGCCTTATGATTGTCTTTTGAGTCTTTAGCTATTTTTCTCTCAAAATTTGCTTTGGATGATTTTATGAGAGCTCTTAGTTTTTTACTTATAGTGATCAAGGGTGTCTTACCTTTTAAGGATTTTGCTCTATCTTGTAGTAGCTTCCTCCTTTTGTTGTAGAGTTTGTTTATGGCTGGGGTCCACCAGACTGGACGCTTGCCTTTGGTACAAAGAGTCTTTGTTTTGTTTGGGATTGCCTTATCCATGCAGTCCTGCAGGTGCTGGTAGAAGGCATTTGTAAGTGATTCAGCGGCTTGAGTACTGTTTTCCGCCATCTCGGGCCTTAAAGGAGACCACACTAGTCTTTAGAAGTGTGAAGTCGGCTGAGAAGTTCTTTACTGTGGTCTTTTTAT
>NC_056737.1:1211815176-1211930176 GCF_019279795.1 Protopterus annectens | reverse complement strand
CAGTTCCCTCCACATATGGCCAGGACTGGCACATCTGATGATAACAAGCTGTGTACACAACATGGGCCAGACACCCCAGGTACAGTTCCACATGTCACTGTACATGCATGTGGGAGATGTGCACATCCCAGAAAGCATCCATGTCATGGACTAAAGAACACATACATGGCAAGCATTGCACAGCAATGGCCCTACACAATAGTTACCCAGGTGACTGGATGGTGAATACAATACCCACCTATGTGAGTCACTCCAGACATTAAACCCCTGAGCCACACTGCAGACCATTGTCATGTGGCCTGATGCCAAGGTATACCCTTCACCTAGCCTTGTATAGCCTTATGGCACAGTCAACCACTACACACCCGTGTAGCAATGTACGCATGCATGTCAGTACTGGCACGCTGTTTCTGTGTGTGCGATGTATGATGCTTTCGACCCCATTCACACTCACTACAACCCCGATTGGTATACCGAAGCATGCTGTCTGATGTCAGACACCTTCACATACCCTTTGCCCATATAACCTCTGGATAACCCTTGTGGTGAATGTGATACCTGCACATTTCTGTATCGTGGCAAACTAACTAGTTAGGAAGTGTATTTCTGACCCTGCCAAGTGTGTCAATGTGTGTGAGTCCCTGAGAGAGTGTGGCTGTGTTGAGGCTGACACCAGTTCATGTGGACAGGCATGTGTACTAACCTACCATATTGCTACCATATCACTGTTGCAGATGTCACTCACCATCACATATATGTTTGGACAGCTCCTCAACATGTAAGCTATGCAGAGCATACAATAACTGCATAGACATGTGATAGCAATACATAGTTAGTCATAGGTTTGAAATCATGTACTGGTAGGTGTGTGACACAAACATACTTAGGTTTTACTCTCCCACCCCTCCCTGACTTACTTTGTCTCTGTCTGTTTCTCTCACTCCCTCTCTGGTGGATGTGGAGAACTACATCTGCTTTGCTTAGGCAGCAGCTTGTGTTTTGTAAATGATGCTCATGATCAGATGATGGCTGCATGACTTGCAGCCCTCCTTTAGCTGTGGTAACATTCCCATAGCCAATTGCATGGAAACACACTTCAATATCTAGGAACAGCATGTTGGTGTAGGGCCTTTTCATTCACTATGAGCAGGACCTATATCTGGTGTTTGGCAAACAGATGGATTTAGGATTTAACTCCAACAACATACACTGTGGAAACAGGCGAACACACAAGAGGGGGATGTGCCTGACATGACTACAGAATGCAAGTGTTGCTATTCTGCATTTGGAGTAATGCTGGTTTAACAGGGTGTGTGTGGATATGGCTGGTCTACATGTTTTAATACCTGTCATGACAGTGCTATGTTTTTGAGGAAACCCCCATCTGTAGGGTCATCTGTAGACTGGGGGTGTGTGAAGCCATTTGTTTCTTGTGTTATTCACAGAACACCTATCTGAGAACTGCAGAAGCATAGTGTGAGGATTGCCATCAGTACATGGTGACAGCCATGAGAGTTACTGACTTCATATCCCTCATAGGACATATGTCACAACAAACCCTAGTACGACAGTAAATGTATGAAGTTATCACAGCAACATGCCAATATTGGGGCAGTGTTTGTAGCTCTAGCCACAAGTCTGTCAATCTTTGTGCGTATGCCCTGTAGTAAGAGGTGCATATGTCCTGTACACCATTATTTATTGACATCATACCTGATAACAAGCCAGTCAGATATCAGACTGCTAGACATGTTATGTATAGTAGAGATTATTTCTGAGGACATAGCTTGGTCATTCTGTGGTTGTGTGTACAGTACTGGGGTCTGTGTACCTAGTGTGATTGTCGACAGTATGTGTATTGCACATATGTACCTTGGGCTGTGCACAGACTGTGGTACATGCCATTGCTGTCGGTCCTGTTCTGTCTGATGTTACATGTTGCTCCAGTGTATGGTACCCTATTGCCTCACATTTCTGTAGGGCCAGACACACACGTGTCCCATACCACAGACAGCCATTGGACTGCACAGTGCCATGACCCAGTGTATGTAGGGTCAGTGTGTGAGTGGCACATATGAAGATGGTGTTTATCAGACAGTCCATATAGTGTCATAATAAGCATGTGTACCATATGTGGCTGTGGCTGTGTTTACACTGGTTGTGGGTATGCACTTTCACACAGGTATCTGTTACTTGTGCTGTGACATATGTGTAGAGCCCGCTATAATCGCAGGTACACGTGCATTCCCCCATACAAAATGTAGTCCAGTGTTGTGGCAGTCTGCCTGTAGTTTGCACAGTGCTTTGTAACATGCCTAGCAGCCTAGTGTAATTACCCAGTGTGCTGATATGTCCAGTTATTTGCAAGACATACTGCTTGCAGGCCACCATAACAGTTGTGTATTTCTGACAAAGGAGTGGGAGTCTGTACAGATGTATGTCACTAACTACTAGGTAGTATGTGGCCATGTGACCCCTGCACCACCAGGTATTATGTGTCAGGACAGATTGCCGTGTGTGCATGCATAAACTGTGTGGGCATATGTAGTCCAGTATTTACGCGATTATACCCATGTACATGGCTATTAACATCCACATTGGGAGGCGTGGTCTGCATGTCTCTCATGAAGTGGATATGTGTACACCTCTGGACTGACCACAGAGTGCCAGACTGTCCACAAATATTGGTCATATCTCTGCTGTAGTCCACAGGATCATTACTGTGCTAGCAGTGGTACTGTACTATAATGTCCTTAGGATGTCTGTCAGTAGCCAATGGCGCACATGTTAAAAGCAGATGTGACCTCCCACACACGTCTGTTAGGACAACCCTTATTACAGTAGCAACAGTCTACATATATACCTGCAATACATGCATGACATCCCCTTGCACTAAGAGGTTGGGACTATTGGGGCTGAGGTAGGACTCCACTCTATGTTCTGGACATATGGTGAACATATATGTATATATATTTATCCGGGAGCCCTTCATTTGTTCGAACTTTCAAATGTTCGAAACTCATATGGCCGATAGCATATGACCAAATGTTTGAAAGGCCAACAAATGATAGCGAAGATCCCGCTACAGTGCGGGACTGGGAGATTCCCCTTTCCTGCAATGTAGTGCAATCACGGAGTTAGAATATTTAAGTAGCAGGGGGCGTGGAGGTGCAAGGGGGCTTGCCCCTCCTGCATAACACAGTTTTACTGTGTTTACAGGTAGGTAAATGCAGGTAGGTAAATGGTGCTATTTCAGGATGTCGGTCTTTCGGAATGTCGATCATATGGTGTCGGCCATATGAAAGTCAGCATTCTGAATGGTTGACATGCTGAAGTAGACCCATTTATCCATCTGTCTATATAGATATATACACATATACATATCGACATACATAGATGGATATATATATGTACACACACATATATATATATATATATATATATATATATATATATATATATATATATATATATATACATATAAACACTCAGATTATATATATATATATATATATATATATATATATATACATACATATATATACACACACAGCAATATATGTCTACACATATACAGATATAGATACATATGCAGATATACTTATGGATATCTACATATATATCGACAGTAATAGGTATATCTGAATAGAGATGAATGCACATATAGTTACAGATATCTACATATATATCTCCATAAATAGGTATATCTGTACACATAGGATGTCCATACATATCTATCTATATATACATATATCTAAATATACATATATGTTTGTGTGCATACATATATATCCATATATACATATATCTAAATATAGATATATGTTTGTCTGTATATATATATATATATATATATATATATATATATATATACATATATATATATATATATATATATATATATATATATACATATATATGGGTCTCTATTCACTGACTTTATCCCATTATTTCACTGAAAGTTCATTACATCGACAAGCATTTGCCCCCTTCCCCAATGTTGTGCGACCCTGGAGTTGATATATATAGTAGGAGGAGTGTGGGGGGTGTGGGGGGTGAAGCCCCCACAAAAATGCTTGTCGATGTAATGAACTTTCAGTGAAATGAAAGTTCGACGAAATGGGAGTCAGTGAATAGAAATAGACCCATATATATATATATATATATATATATATATATATATATATATGTATATATATATATATATATACATATATATATATATATATATATATATATATATATATATATATATATATATATATATATATATATATATAGATATATATATATATATATATGTACACAATCTTCAGAATGAACTGGCTCCCCTCCTAAGCACCATGTTCAATCATAGTCTCACGTCAGGCTTTGTGCCCACTGAATGGCACACAGCAATAGTTATCCCACTCCACAAAGGGGGAGCCACCACTGATCCTAGGAACTATTGCCCTATTAGCCTGATGAGCCTGATCTTCAAGGCCATGGAATGTATCATCATGGAACTCATAAAAAAAGACATTGGTAACCTACAAACTCTGGAACCCATCCAGTCTGGGTTTGTGAAAGGCAGATCATGCCTTATGAACCTGATCGACTTCGTTGAGGCAGTCACCAAAGCCGTAGACAAGGGTAAAGTGCTTCACACAGCCTATCTTGACCTTGCCAAGGCTTTCGACCCCATCCCCCATTCAGGAATTATAGCTAAACTCACTAAACTAGGTATAAATCCCTACATCACAAGATGGGTTGTCAGCTGGCTCACTTACAGAACCCACACTGTAAAAGTTTCAGACTCCAAATCTGACTTCAAACCAGTTCATAGGTTCATAGGTTAGTACTAGGCTAACTGCCCTTTTTGGGCCATTTGAAGCCTAGCCAGTTACCCCATGTGAGAATCAAACCCTGCACCTTGTGTCTTTAAGGTAAACACCTTAACCATTATGTCATCCTCTGACAAGTGGAGTACCACAGAGTTCAGTCCTGGGACCTCTCCTGTTTGGTATCTACTTCTCTGAAGTACAGGCTAACACAGAAGGCCTCTGGCTAACAAAGTTCACAGATAACTACAAACTAGGAGCCATAGTCGAGTCCCCAAATGATGTGGATATTCTACAGGAGGGCCCCACTGAGACAGATGGCTTTGGTAAAAACTCTGTGCCCATGAACTACCACATAAACGGCAGTCTATTTAACACCAAATGTGTGATAAGAGACCTTGGGACCCAGGTGGACAGTAGTCTCTCTTTTGATAATCACATCACCACAGAAGTCAGGAAATCCTTCTATGTGGCAGACATCATAAAAGGGTTCTTATTGTTCCCTTCTACTCAGCACTCATTAGATCCATAATAGAGCATAATGCTCCTTTAGGAATGTACCTCACAAGACATCTGCAGCAGTTGGAAAAGCCACAGAAGTACCTCACAAAGAGGATTACTGGCCTCAAACATATGCCCTACACTGAACATCTCAAAAAACTCCATCTCTACTCTGTAGCATATCGCCTACTCCGAGGAGATCTCTCCCTAACATATAAAGCTATGATAAACCCAGAGCTGTTGGACATAGTACACCTAAAGAAATCCCAATCCTTCTGAGCTACATGATCTAGGGACCTAAACCTTGTCACCACAATAAACAGGACATGCTGGAGGGATAGATTCCTATCTCAGAGACTTCCTATCCTCTGAAACAAGCTACCCACCTATGTCAAGCAAAGTTCCTCATTAGCACTCTTCAAGAAAAATCTTGATGAGTGGATGGGAAATAGGAAATACACCCCAGGGATCACTTCTGTGGCTCTGCTCGACAGTGGCACAGGAAATTAACTTTCTTGGGTGGCATAAGCAAGGGAACCTTGTTGGCTAGGCTTACTTAGGCCCTTGGGTCGATAGCCTAGTTACTACCTATGAACCTATATATGATATACTATACAGATGTGTAGACAGACATATGTATGAATATACATGTGTATTTACATGTAGACATACATCAACTAATGTTATATGTATATATCCATATTCCTGTCATGTGCAAACATCACGGTTGTGTATACCTTCCCAGATGTATCTCATTGTATGTATCTGATATGTGTACATAATGATATAACAACATATGTGATGCAACAGTAATATCAATAACAAGTGCTACACAATTGTGGAAGTAAAGGCAATTGTTCAATACTAATCAATATGTGTATTGACAGATATATTGGAAAAATGACAGCTGTCTTCACAGTGGTCATGGTGTAGTGGTTAACTATTGTGACTAAAGTGTACATCGTCCTGGGTTCAAGACCTGCAAGGGCTGTTTATTTTGTTGCTGGTCAGAAGAAGGGCTGTCGGATACAGAGTGATTAAGGCAGTTTTGAACAGCTTTAAGCTCATTTGCATGGGTTTGTGTGAAGCTAAGCAGTGCTAAGCTATGTGTAAACGTACGGATGCTTACACCATGTAGGCTTCATTTACCAGTGCGCAAATCAGCTTAGCTGATATATTGGAGCAATGTAGATACCTGCTAAGCATGGCCTAGCTATGGTAACCAGTTCTCATTACCCAGTCCGATAACACAGCAGGGTAATGACATCTGTAATAAGTGTATGTAATGCCATGTACAATACATGCACCTATGTGCTGTTAAGACAGTAGCAAGGGATGTGAGTGTCATGTCTGGGACATACAAGTGTATGAGGCCTGTACAGCACTGTTATCCATGTGAATGTTTTACATACAGGGGTAGTAACCCAGGGTATGTGCTATCACAATGGCATGTAGTGTATCATGGCGGTACTACTGTTGACAGTGCTTTCCCAGGCAAGAGTAGAATGCTAAATGTAGTACTGACAACAAGCACACCTAATGGCATAGCTAGACTCTGAGGCCTCTCTGTTGTGTCCCTGGTGTGTGGGTTGTGTCACGGTATATATCCTCCTACTGGATAATGATTCGGCATATGGAATGTAATTGTAGACTACCGTCTGTACAGCACATGTTAGTGAGGACTTCCAACATGTAGTTATGGTATACATATTGTTGTCAAATGTCTATCTGTTGACACATTCATCCTACTGCATAGCTACTTGCCAAGCTGATGACTGTCAGTCCCTGTACAGATGTGCAGATAACAGGTATCCAGCTGGGATATGTACAGGCAACCTATGCTTGATTAACAATGACATGTCTGCCCAGCTGTGTAAGAACTGGCACATATAGGAGACAACACTTTGTATGCACCACATTCCACAGGTACCTCCACTGCACTACCACAGTCAAAAGAACATGCTTAGGTACAGGTCTCCATCACAGTCATTAACCATGTGTTGTAATACATGTTGCATACATATCAACTGGATCACCTCAGTGGCTATGTGCAGGAGGCACCCAGAGGATTGGCTGATGCATGTCACTCTCACCCTGAGGATCACCACAGTGGTGTCTGTCGATAGATTGCCTGCTGGCACATGGCAGGTGACAGGATACCACTGTACACACATCCCCTACACAACCCATCTCTCCATGGACAATAGCTAGGTACACAGCTATGATCACCTGCAGCGATGCACCCCAGTACTGATGCATGAGTACATGTTCATTACTGAGGATAGCACTGTCTGTGTGTTAGTACACCTGTACTTGGGAATTCCCTGAGGGCCTTCACAACCACCACAACACCCATTGCCATAGTCAGTTGTGGCTGCTACTGTATGGGGCATTACATGTACCCTGTTATGCTTCTCTCCCTACCAGCTACATGAGCCTAGTACCAGCACAACAGTGTTGTACAAATGGATTGGTAGGCATAGGATACCCATTGAGTCCTGGCAAGTGTGTGTATTTGTGCATTTCTGTATATCTGTAGGGTACAGCATTCCAGGTCACATACTCCTATTACAATACCCATTGCCACACCGTATTACAGATAGTGTTGTTGCTGCCTATAGGTGAGGCATGATAATGCAACACCCTACTATGCCTGTGGCATGTGCATTAGATTCATATCCCTGTAGTACCACTGTTGGAATATACAATGGGTTGTATCGCAGTTATGGGCAATGTGTAATGGTGGGTTTGTCAGAGAGTCATCATGGGTTTCAGGGAGTACAATATCCACTGGGGATGTGGGTGCTGTGTACACCATAATTACACCAAGGCATACCCAGTATATGTCCCATGTACCACTTTATGGTGACCACTGTCACTATCAGCCATACAGGTAACTGATAGTACAATCCAGCCCAGTTATGTATGTGCTGTGTGCAGCCTACCTGTGACACAATGGGCACATGGTCAAGTTAGTTAATGATAGGCCCAGGTCTCTTGGACGTGTGTCTGCCTGTTATGTGTCTGTTAATGTATATATGATGGTATGTCACACTATGTATTGTCCATATACAACCATTACATCACCCATTAGCATACTGTACATGTCTGGGGATGTTCTGCATGTAACACGTAACCTGGAACACGCCTTACCCTAAACATTGTGTGGTGTGTGCAATGAAAGCTACACACTTCAGTAGCACTACATACCTAGGTAGGGGTCTATTCCAAGTGTTGCCAAGAAAGAGTGTGCGTGTATGTGGATGGATCTACATCAGGTTGCAGATTATACACATCCCAGCAGGTCACTTGTCCATGTGGCAAAGGCAATAACTGTTACACAAACCTGTGACATGTGTTCAACTGTATCCCAGATATGTCATGGCCATGGTGTCACCACAGTGCCATACCCCTTGTGGAATATGACTGCAGGCCATCCTCCTGCTGACACATGTACACCTACAACACAAATGGATAGCATTATGGAGACCACAATCAACCAGTGTTACTAACAGCTATAATGCATCATTGCTGGATGGCTACACTACCTGACATGTATGCATTAAACATTACTCTTGGCAACATGTTACACTGCAGTACTTTGGTACATTGTAGTACAGTCACCGTGTGCATCAGAACCATATTAGCATGTCCCTGCATCGATGTTATGGATGACAGGGATGTGGCACAGGTATCATCATATGCACAGGGTGTGTTGTTGGCTTGCTAGAGGCCGAGGGTGGGCCATACATTTGACACTATGTGTGTGGGTGAGGGGTGTAATGTGTTGAACTGGGCGTGGTGATGTGGTGTGTGTAGGTATGGGGTTGTCCTAGGTGTGTTCGTATAGTGTGTGGGTATGCATGCACACAGTTCTGCCATGTGGCTGCCCTATACAGGTGTTTATGGACAGCTGCAGACCATACCTGGCAAGGTGTCCCATTCACTGCCTGCGGCCACAGACAAGCAAACTGTGCCTGCCAGGGGTTCCATTGGCACGTCCAGATACAGCCCTTGATGTGCTACTCTCCCCTGATGATGACAGATGTCCGCTGGAACCAGGTCCCTCCTGGGACTGGCCAGGACCATGTGCGCATGCCCTGCTGTGGTATGGTGTGGACAGTGCTCCCCTGCAGTGCTGGGGCTAGTACTGCCTTTACCGAGCTCCTTGGAGTCCTAGCACGTCCACGTTGACCGTAGGCTCTTGGTATTGCTGGCCTACATCTATGCGGCCATTGCTGCACTCCCACCACATGTTCAAGCATGGACAAACCATGATCGATGAGGCCCATCATCTCACCAAACCATCTATCCATGTGCTCGGTATAGGCACAGAGGGCACCAGACAGTTCATGGAAGTTGTCGCTTGCAGATGTGAGAGCAGCCCTCTGCAGCCTCAAGCCCTGTCTGGTGTACAGTTCCATATGTGACTGCACACCCATGACAGCCTGAAACATGTGCCTGGTTGTACCAGATGTAGCACGTCTGCCATGGACATAATGACCAATGGCTCTACCACAAGCACCCTAAGACATCTGCCTATGTGGTGCCATGCCAGACATTCGGCTATGCCTGCTGTGACCAGACACAGTAGGCATGGATACCCCACTCTCCTGTGCACTGCCACCAACTGCCAGCTGTCCCACCGCTATGGCCTCTGGTGATGGGGTATGTACAGGGCACTGAAACTGTGTGCGGGGTTGGGGTGGCTAAAAGGGGGATGTCAAATGATGGTGCTGTTTTGGCCCATGACAACCCCCCTGTGCCTCAACAGTACTATCATCATCTTTGGTGTCTGTATGGACACCAACATCAGATTGCATGCAGGAGGGACCCTGACCCACCTCACCACCTTTGGGGGAAAACAACAAACGCACTTTAAGACCTGTACAGCATTGCATAACAGTACACACACACACACACACACACACACACACACACACACACACACACACACACACACACACACACATCACCTTAATACCTACCTGTCTGTGACTTTACAGACAGTCCCACGTTTATTCCCTTGCAGTCCCCATACTGCATCACACTTGGTAACATACACTCATTAATACCACTCATTAATGTATCATTCCTCTAAATGCCTAGACAAGTGATCACAACACAAGACCTGTTACTCCATTACCTCCCTGACCTGAGTGGAGTGGTTTTACATGGCCTCACTGCTGTCATTCAGTGTTCACCCTGTGTATGTCCGGACATCGTGAGCATGGCCCCTATATGTGAGGGGCTACTATGTTCACTCCATAATTCACGCACTGGAGTGTCAAGTGTAAGTATTGCTCAGTACATGCCAGATATGCAGCTCAATCAACCTATCATGTGACAACTGTAATATATGGATACATTCCCTGGTGTTGTCTAGTAATTCCCCAATGCATCTGTAGTGCTGCATACATGGGTTGTCGGTCACCTCTCTGCTGAATGTGATATTAAGGGTATACCTGGTGTCTACTTTCCCTCTCAATGCATGTTCCATGCTACAGACCTTATTATACTATCAGCTGTCCTGTGATTACATACATGACAAGTATTCCTGGTGTGTCATGTGTCAGTCCATGTCCATGTACTGCATGATCCCAAAGGGAAGTACTGCTGTATGTACAACCCCACAATCACACATGTGCATACATGGACACCCACATAGACACACACACATGCACACACGCATCCTACATACATCAACCTCCCTCCACTTCACCAGAGTGACCCTACAGACAAAATAACCACCCACCGACACACACACACACACACACACACACACACACACACACACGTATATACATATATATATATATATAGAGAGAGAGAGAGATAGAGAGAGAGAGGTGAGGTTGCACAAAGATAGTACACACAGTCCTCCTATTACCCATCTGTCAACATGCATAACATATGGTACACAACAGCATGCAGTGCAGCTATAGTCAATCCATTCTAGCAACAGTATACATGTGTATGATGCATAGGCTGTGTTAGTAAGTGATGCCCCTTCCCCTGGATACCACTGCACTCATGTACACAGTATTGCTCTGCACCTGTTCTGCACTCAGCCATGTACTGTGCACCAAACCGCAAGGGTGTACAACCCATTGCTGAATGTGTAGTACTGTGTCAGGTATGTCAGCTCTCATGCTCACAGACCCTATGTTTTTCAGCAACACATACCTGGGATGATATGTGCACAGATGTCATTTGTGAATGCCTGATATCTGGTTTACAGATCTCAACATCAGCAGACCATGTATGACCAATCCAATACTATTACACTAACAACCGTCAGACCATACCATGACTATGGGGATTGTAAACACCCTTATTGATATGACGCACCCTTCCTTGATCTGCCATGGGCCCACATCACTGCATATATTAACAGTACAGGAGACCGATATGTGACATATGTCCTGTACATTCACATGCAGTGTCTACAGAATGTGTTAGATGTGTGGATGCTGACCACAATGCATACACTCTATGTGTGCATATGTGTGCACACCCTTATCATGACAGTTTGTTGCACCTATTGTTATGTGTACTACAGCAATCACTACTCCTGGCAGGGGTATACTAGCATGGGCCATCTGCAATTACCAGTGTATGTTCAGTCTGACCTACACATGTCCCCCAAATCTTCATGATTGCAAGGTTTACTCATGTCCACATCCCTTGGTGTTCACACACTGTCATCCCTATTGCTGTGGGGGTAGGGTTACGTCTGCCACAGTTCCTGAACCTGACTCTGTGCAGAATCAGCCATTCTTAGCACCCTTAGGTTCCCTGCTGCAGTGCACTGGTGTGTCATGCTGACACCCCGTCCCCACCTTCAGCCTTTTTGCAGATGTTTGACAAGTAAGCCCTACACATGTGTGTCATTTTACAGTTTCCCATACACTGAACACCACATGTTGCAGCCTAGTCCCAGCTAATAATGTGGGCCACAGTAATACGGTATTGCATAGTCTAAATCTGTAACAGTTGCCATAGTACTACTGGTATATACACTGTTGCACTGTATACGGGTGATGTTTCACACATGTCCATACTGTAGGCCATGTCTCCCACCATTATGTTAATCCCTGTAGAAACATTCCGCAATGACAGGATGTTAGTTATCTTGCAGGTGTCTTGCCCACCCTTCCAATACCCCATTATGGTCACCACTGTGATGCAGTGCATTTAACAGCAACAATACGTGAACATGTACAGCATGCATTCTGGGTAGGTGTGTTAGATGTGTGCATGGAATATACCATAGCTATTACATGCTCGGTGTATTGGCAAGCAACAACATAAACCATAATCACCAGCTACAGGATGCTGCCTTGGTGGTATACCAGAAGGACCTACATAAGAGGGTGAGAGATGCGAAGTCAGTGGCCACACCTGTAGCATTACTACAGGGTGGGTGCAACATTACAGTACATCAACAGTACATGTCCACAATACTACCATGTATGCACATCTGTTTATTACTACTATGCAGCAACAAACTATATATATGACATATCAGATATGCATGATCTACCTGTACAGATGCGGATGCATATGCAACAGTGGTCTACTGATGAGCTCTGTGGCCTTACCAGGATGATCCTCAGCCAGTGTGTGGGTAGCACCCACCTCCACAATGGTGTCTGGCAGATGTTGGCTGTGCGGATGGGTTGGTGCCACAAGGCTGGCGAGGAGCTCCTCAATATGTGTTGGGGTGATGGATGGCATGGCCTTGTTGCAAGGTGATACCCAGACTGCAGCAGTATGCCGACAGGCATTGAGAAGCAGGTCAGAAAAATGATGCTGGACCTGCTTATAACTGCGGTTGTGCAGTCCTACATCATTGACCCTGTGGACTAGGTCGTTCCACAGAGCGGTCCGCTCCTGCTGCTCATGGGTGGCCCAGCCAAATAGGACTGGGTAGTGCTGGATTAGATATTTCAGCACTATGTCATATTCAGCAGCTAAATAAGCAGGGAGGCATCCATGTGACATCTTGCCAGAAAGATATAAAGATGGAAACAGGTCTGAGCAACTCATACGGCAATGTTACCACACTTCTTAATGCACATCTCTGTCACCCCCTCACCATATCAGCGACAACAAGCTGTACACACAACTCAATAGATATGGCTACAGCTTACCTACCAGTGGGACAGATATTGTATAGTACCATACTTTGTGCTATGTGTTTGTAGCCATGTTCCCTGTGTGGACACTATCATTGCTGGCCTGTTATGGACTATTCACCTGCATGCCATTGTCAGGGCCACTATGGTTCCATATATGCCTGTGATATGCTTGCTATGTGATTGCTGCACATCTGACATTCTGTGTTATTGGGGCTAACTATGCATGCTGCTGGACATGTTCTGGGATTGTGTAGACTATTACTACCCACATA
Source organism: Protopterus annectens (assembly GCF_019279795.1). Classification (NCBI taxonomy): domain Eukaryota; kingdom Metazoa; phylum Chordata; order Ceratodontiformes; family Protopteridae; genus Protopterus; species Protopterus annectens. Next base: position 1,211,916,439 of record NC_056737.1, on the reverse strand, counting down.
TGTTCTATAACAGTGACACAATAGCCTGTTTAGGAAATATTTGTCAGCAGAACCACCTCTCCAAAGTCATCTGCCCATGTTACCAGGCCACATCACATGTGGTACCCACCCTGGGGCCTCTTCATATACTGGTCCAGCACTACCTTCAGGTTGAACCACCTCAGGGGATGTTGTCCCCCCCTGGGGCACATACAGTGATGATCCTATCACCCAAGGTCAGGTCCAGGGTCTGTTCCATAGGGGGCTCCACAGATACTTGTGGGATGTGCTACATCACCTTGAGGCACCCAGTACATATTCACAGGGTCCACATGCTCCTCCTGCTCAGCCTCCAGGCCAGGCACCTTCGGGACGTGGACTGCTGTTGTGAGTAGCAGTGTGTGGGAGACTTGTTCCCACTGTTTCCATATTGGGACCCATGGGGCTTCCACATTGCAGACTACACACACCATCCAGGGTGTTTACCCACCACATCTGTCATATACCACCCTTGTAGGCTGTCCTCTGTATCTACCAACCTGGACCACCTCCACAAATATACCTGACATAATTCCCCATATTCCCATACCCTACTTCACAGACAAGGGCAATGTGGTCCCAACAAGGGGGTCACTTGCGACATACCCGTCCATGTTGCACACACTTACAGCTGTATATATCTGTGTGTATTGCTATGTGTGCTGTTCCCTCACACATAGCATGCAGCACTGTGGTGGTAATATAGAGGACATGTATTTACATACATATGTGTGTGTGTGTGTGTGTGTGTGTGTGTGTGTGTGTGTGTGTGTATATATGTAGACATGTGCATATATATATATATATATATATATATATATATATATATATATATATATATATATATATGAGTGTAAATATTGTTGCATATATGTGTATATATATATATATATATATATATATGTCTACATATGGGTATCTGTATATCTGTGGACATACATGTAGATATATATATATATATATATATATATATATATATATATATATATATATATATATATTTGTGTGTGTACACATATACATACCTATCATTCAGACATCAGGTCCACAATCTGAAAACTCCTTCCTGCACAGCTGCACTGTTCTGCCTTGCTATAACACAGACAGGTGCCACATATGGACACAGCCTAACATTAGGGGGGTATATGAAGGGCCAGATTGCAGGTAACCCTATTACATACCTATGGCATTTCAGCATGCTACAATACAGGTTAACCTGAATGTCCTGAAAGTGGTGGGCTGTGGAACCCATGTGTCCATCATTATGGCATTACTTCCACCATCAGCTATTGGCCACAGTAATATACATCCCTTCCATTACACACCACACACTATATTGGCATATATCTTGTCAGTCGGTGCTGCTCTACACAGTTGATGGGTATGGCCCCTACCCACAGGGATAGACTCTAATGTCCATAGCAGTTGTTCAGCTGAAGAACATTACAACAGCAACACCCAATGGCACATGTATATCATTCCACATCATCAACCCCAGTATTATGGACCAGAAACTATAGTCAATTACATGCATATATTCTTCACATACCTGTTATGGGGATGAGGTCACTTGTGGATAGTATCCTTGTAGGATGTAGTTTTTTTTTTATTTTTTCACTCCTTCTCCTGCTTCCTTTGTTGTATTTTCTTGTGTTGTTGTGGTTCAGGAGCTGTTGTATGTTTTTTTTCTCTTTCACTTTATTTCTCTGCATCTCTCTCTCTCTCTCTCTCTCTCTCTCTCTCTCTCTCTCTCTCTCTCTCCAGTAAATGGATTGAGCTGCCTGGAATAGATTGCAGCATGACTTTTGTGGATGATGCATATGATCAGATGATGGCCTCTGCACCAATCAGGGTCCTCCACTTGCTACCTGCATGCAGCCAGCTGTGTAATACTTCCAATTACCACTGTCATGGCAACCCACTACTATAAATCCCTACATCATATGGGCGTGGTCCCTTTACCATTCCTGTATGGTGAACATCTTTCCTGTGTGCGGGCAGCAGTGTTGCAGACAGCAGGTAGCAATACCTCTTATAAGAGGACTTGCACACTCAGGCCAGCTACATATTTGTATGAGGTTCCGTAACTACATACTGAGAGTGTGGGTACTGTTGTTGAATGCATTGTATAGCACCAGTGTTACAGGGTTTTTGTGTACATACTAGTTTAACATGAACTGCAGTCTGTCTGCATAGCTCTCAACTGTGTGCCTATCCACTTTATGGCCAGAGGTGTGCGTGTTATGTTTTGCCTGTCCACCACACAGGTCTTGTGTCACATATATCACTGGCTGTGTGTGTGTGTGTGTTGAGTGCTATCAGTACATGGCTACATCCATTTGTGTTTCTGACTTCATATTCCTGACTAAGGGTATCTTGCAGACTATCCTATAACATCAGTGACTTGCTTAGTGTATGACAACACTATTTTTCACATATGGGCCTGTGTTCCAGCCTCTGTCCTCCAGCTACATACCAGGCTTTGTCCATATGACATGCTGTCAGGGGTTGTTATGTAGTGGGCTGTGAGTATGTCATGCTGCCATTCCTGCCATCAGTCCACTGCTGTTGTGGCCCCCACACATATTGTGGGGTTGGGTCCATATATGCGTGGGCTTCATCTGCACAATACCTGTGTGCCCTTATGCAGTCCAGAGGTCAGTGTATGCAACAGTGGTATATGGACCTGTAGGTCAGTCTATGGGGGGAGTGCACCATACCTAACCTAGGCTGTTACAACATGTGGGGGTATCAGGGTAAGCTGCCATAAGGTATCTGGATGTACATTACCATATAATTCACCTTGTGTAAATGTAGGCCTACTGCTTCCTGCCATACAGACTGTGCTGTTTGTCAGTGTGTTTTTTATAGATTCAGTTATGCCTTGTTATGTAACAGATACATCCCATTGTGTCAACTGTAGTCTTTACCCCCTAGGGAATGAGTACAGAGTGTAGATAGATGCTGCTAGACTATACATTTACATTACTTACTGTTGATGTATTGTTATCCTGTGGCCCAGTCTGTCTTTACTGTTGTAGTACTTGAAGGCGTTGGCCTGGACCGCAACAAATGTAATCCTTTCCAGAATACTGTATTAATTTATCTGTTTGATAGTTGCATTAGTCTGTTTATATGTATTTCAGAGTCTAAACAGCTATATGACATGGCATATACAACTGTAATAGTACACAAATAAAGCTTTCTCATGTATGCAAACCTGTGTGTGATGTTTTATCCTTTGCCCTCTCTGTGGGTATATGTTGCAGGCAATGATTGTCATTTGTATGGGTGACTCATACAGTGTCCAGTTGGTAAGGTGGCAACTGTAGGCATACTGGCTGTTCAGTATGGTGTGCACCCTCTAAATATGTATCTTCCTATACATATCTCTATGCGTGTATGTGTAGTTACATGTATATATATATATATATATATATATATATATATATATATATATATGTGTCTGTGTATATGTATCTTAGGAATGTAGATTGCTTCCACATTGTACATTCCCTATGTTAGCCAGACTGTACTGCATGATATGTTGCTGAAACAAGCCTGACAGCATACAGTTGGGATGGAGTACTGTTAACATATTGTGCCCATGTTGTGTCAGGTCCTGGTTATAGGATTTGCAACAGTTGGTATTGCATTGGAGGGCAGACCTGTTTACCTGTGGGGGGGGGGGGGTATCAATAAGTACAAGATGTATGTTGCTTGGGCGCCCTTACCCCCATTAATGGTGCATGTGGTCATATATGCTTTTGTTATGCTGTCTTTTATATCTATAGATATATGTCTGTATATACATATATAGATATATATATATATATATATATATATATATATATATATATATATATATATATATATATAACTATAGACATATATATGTAGACATATATATCTATAGATGTATAGATATGTGTGTCTATATATATATATAAACCACAAAATATATGGCAAAGTATAGCAGAAATGCAGGTAGACATCTTCTAAGGTTGAAACTCTTTAATGGATAAAAAAGGTGAGCGTTTTCATAAGTAAATTGCTTCATCAGAACTTATACTCATAAAAATGTCATTTCCTTTTATATATCTCAGCATTCACACAGACCAATCAGCAACCACTCCATATTTAAAAGCACAACATCCATATATAAAACATACATATAAAAACATATATATAAATACATATTTATCAAAAATATACATATAACACATCAAAAACACATAAAATACACAAATATATGTAGGTTCATATGTTCATAGATAGGTACTAGGCTAACGGCCCTGGGGCCTATACAAGCCCAGCCAAAAAGGTACCCTGGCTTTTGCCACCCAAGAAAATTATTTTCCTGTGCCACTGTCGAGCAGAGCCACAGAGGTGATCCCCAGGGTGAATTTCCTATTTCCCATCCAATCAGTGCTAATGAGGAGCTTTGTTTGATACAGATAGGTAGTTTATTCCAGAGTATGGGACATCTCTGGGACAGGAATCTATCCCTCTGGCATGCTCTGTTTATTGTGGTGACAAGGTTTAGGTCCCTAGAGCATGTAGCTCGGAGGGATTGGGATTTCTTTAAATGCAGCATGTCCAACAGCTCTGGGTTTGACATAGCTTTGTATGCTAGGCAGAGATCACCTCTGAGTAGGCGATATGCAACAGAGTAAAGCTGGAATTTTTTGAGACGGTCTGCGTAGGGTATCTGTTTGAGGCCGGTAATCCTCTTTGTGAGGTATTTCTGCGGCCTTTCCAACTGTTGTAGATGTCTTGTGAGGTACATACCAAAAGGGGTGTTGTACTCTATGATGGGTCTAATGAGTGTTGAGTAGAGGGGAACAATGACCTCTTTTTTTCAGGATGAGAAACCTTTTGTGATGAGGAGTGCCACATAGAAGGATTTCCTGACTACTGTGGTGATGTGATTATCAAAGGAGAGACTACTGTCCACATGTGGTTCAAGGTCTCTTATCACACTTTCGGTGTTAAGTATACTACTGCCTATGTTGTAGTTCATGGGTACAGAGTTTTTACCAAAGGGGATGACAATGTACTTTTTGGCATTGAGCTTGAGGTCATGGCTTTGACACCCGGCATCTGTCTCAGTGAAGCCCTTTTGTAGGATGTCCACATCATTAGGAGTTTCGATTATGGCTCCTAGTTTGCAGTCATCTGCAATCTTCATTAGCCAAAGACCTTCTGTGTTAGCCTGTACTTCAGAGAAGTAGATACCAAACAGGAGAGGACCCAGGACTGAACCCTGTGGTACTCCACTTGTCACTGGTCTGAAGTCGGATTTCGAGTCTGCTACTTTCACAGTGTGGGTTCTGTCAGTGAGCCAGTTGGCAACCCATCTTGTGACATAGGGATTTATACCTAGTTTAGTGAGTTTATCTATAATTCCAGAGTGGGGGATGGTGTCGAAAGTCTTGTCAAGATCTAGATAGGCTGTGTGAACCACCTTACCCTTGTCTACAGCTTTGGTGACTGTTTCAAAGAAGTCTATCAGGTTTAGGAGACATGATCTGCCTTTTACAAACCCAAACTGGGTGGGGTCTAGAGTTTGGAGATTGCCAATGTCTTTGTTTTTAAGTTCCATGATGATACATTCCATGGCCTTGCAGATCAGGCCCGTCAGGCTAATGGGGTGGTAGTTCCCGGGGTCTGTGGTGGCTCCCCCCTTCTGGAGTGGGATAAGCGTCGCTGTGCCCCATTAAACTGGCACAAAGCCTGAGGTGAGGCTATGATTGAACATGGTACTTAGGTGGGGTACCAGTTCGTTCTGTAGTTCGTGTAGAATGCAGCCTGGGATGTTGTCTGGTCCCATGGATGCTGTGTTCTTGGCTTTGGAGAGTGTGGTTTTTACCTGCGCAGCTGTGATTACAGGAACTTTGCATTCTTCCAGTATAGAGATGGGCTCTTTAGGGGGTGAGAGGGGGTAAAGTTAGCACTGAACCTATCTGCCAGGATGTTGACAATATCAGTTGGGTCTGTATATTTAGTGCCATTGTGCTGTAACTCAGAGCAGATCTGAGTATTGCTATTGAGATTCTTGACATAGCTATAGAATGCTTTGTGGTTGTCTTTAGAATCAGTGGCGATTTTGTTTTCGTAACTAGCTTTGGAGGATTTTTATCAGGGATCACAGCTACTTACTGCGGCTGACCAGGGAGCTCCTCCACTCATGTGATTTTATGCTCTTTTTCAACAGTTTCTTCCTTCTGTTGTACAGTTTGTTTATGGCAGGGGACCACCAGAATGGTTTATTTTTTTTGTAGGATAGTGTCTTGGTTCTGTTTGGCATAGCACGATCCATGCACTCGTGTAAGTGCTTATAAAGTGCAATTATTTGTGTAGGATTCAGTAGTTATAACTGTATTGTCCATCTGGATGGGTGTCATGAAGTTCACCACTTCTGTCTTAAGAAGCATGAAGTTGGCTTTGGAGAAAGTTTTTACCATGGTTTCCTTAATGGGGGGTGGGGGCAGGATGTGGATATCTTGGGTAATTAGCTTATGGTCAGATCGGACCAATGAGGCATTGACTTCAGGTGTGGAACACTGGTCACTCATGTTGGTAATTACTAGATCTAGGATATTGTTGCCCCTGGTAGGGGTGTGGATAAGTTGATCCAGGGCATTGAAGTTTATGAATTCCAGAAAGCATTGAGCGAAGGAGTTGGTACATGAGTAGTTTTCCCAGTTAATGGTGGGGTGGTTGAAATCGCCCATTATTAGGGTGTTTGGTTGAACCCTAATATTTTTCAGTACATCAAGAAAAGAGGAGTGGGAATCCTGGGGCATGGTGGGTGATCTGTAACAAGCTACAATTTGGATTGCAGTTTTGCCCAGAGTTAGTTGCACTTGGATAACCTCGCTGCATTATGCTGAGCAACTAGCCTGGAGGTGTGGATATCCTTAATGAATATGGACACACCTCCGCCTTTGGTGTTCTGGTCCAGGTTATATGGCCGAAAAGTATGGTATGAGTTATAGCCTGGTAGTGCAGGTGATGTGATTATCAAAGGAGAGACTACTGTCCACCTGTGGTTCAAGGTCTCTTATCACACTTTCGGTGTTAAGTATACTACTGCCTATGTTGTAGTTCATGGGTACAGAGTTTTTACCAAAGGGGATGACAATGTACTTTTGGCATTGAGCTTGAGGTCATGGCTTTGACACCGCATCTGTCTCAGTGAGGCCCTTTTGTAGGATGTCCACATCATTAGGAGTTTCGATTATGGCTCCTAGTTTGCAGTCATCTGCAATCTTCATTAGCCAAAGACCTTCTGTGTTAGCCTGTACTTCAGAGAAGTAGATACCAAACAGGAGAGGACCCAGGACTGAACCCTGTGGTACTCCACTTGTCACTGGTCTGAAGTCGGATTCGAGTCTGCTACTTTCACAGTGTGGGTTCTGTCAGTGAGCCAGTTGGCAACCCATCTTGTGACATAGGATTTATACCTAGTTTAGTGAGTTTATCTATAATTCCAGAGTGGGGATGGTGTCGAAAGTCTTGTCAAGATCTAGATAGGCTGTGTGAACCACCTTACCCTTGTCTACAGCTTTGGTGACTGTTTCAAAGAAGTCTATCAGGTTTAGGAGACATGATCTGCCTTTTACAAACCCAAACTGGGTGGGGTCTAGAGTTTGGAGATTGCCAATGTCTTTGTTTTTAAGTTCCATGATGATACATTCCATGGCCTTGCAGATCAGGCCCGTCAGGCTAATGGGGTGGTAGTTCCCGGGGTCTGTGGTGGCTCCCCCCTTCTGGAGTGGGATAAGCGTCGCTGTGCCCCATTAAACTGGCACAAAGCCTGAGGTGAGGCTATGATTGAACATGGTACTTAGGTGGGGTACCAGTTCGTTCTGTAGTTCATGTAGAATGCAGTCTGGGATGTTGTCTGGTCCCATGGATGCTGTGTTCTTGGCTTTGGAGAGTGTGGTTTTTACCTGCGCAGCTGTGATTACAGGAACTTTGCATTCTTCCAGTATAGAGATGGGCTCTTTAGGGGGTGAGAGGGGGTAAAGTTAGCACTGAACCTATCTGCCAGGATGTTGACAATATCAGTTGGGTCTGTATATTTAGTGCCATTGTGCTGTAACTCAGAGCAGATCTGAGTATTGCTATTGAGATTCTTGACATAGCTATAGAATGCTTTGTGGTTGTCTTTAGAATCAGTGGCGATTTTGTTTTCGTAACTAGCTTTGGAGGATTTTTATCAGGGATCACAGCTACTTACTGAGGCTGACCAGGAGCCTCCACTCATGTGATTTTATGCTCTTTTTCAACAGTTTCTTCCTTCTGTTGTACAGTTTGTTTATGGCAGGGGACCACCAGAATGGTTTATTTTTTTTGTAGGATAGTGTCTTGGTTCTGTTTGGCATAGCACGATCCATGCACTCGTGTAAGTGCTTATAAAGTGCAATTATTTGTGTAGGATTCAGTAGTTATAACTGTATTGTCCATCTGGATGGGTGTCATGAAGTTCACCACTTCTGTCTTAAGAAGCATGAAGTTGGCTTTGGAGAAAGTTTTTACCATGGTTTCCTTAATGGGGGGTGGGGGCAGGATGTGGATATCTTGGGTAATTAGCTTATGGTCAGATCGGACCAATGAGGCATTGACTTCAGGTGTGGAACACTGGTCACTCATGTTGGTAATTACTAGATCTAGGATATTGTTGCCCCTGGTAGGGGTGTGGATAAGTTGATCCAGGGCATTGAAGTTTATGAATTCCAGAAAGCATTGAGCGAAGGAGTTGGTACATGAGTAGTTTTCCCAGTTAATGGTGGGGTGGTTGAAATCGCCCATTATTAGGGTGTTTGGTTGAACCCTAATATTTTTCAGTACATCAAGAAAAGAGGAGTGGGAATCCTGGGGCATGGTGGGTGATCTGTAACAAGCTACAATTTGGATTGCAGTTTTGCCCAGAGTTAGTTGCACTTGGATAACCTCGGCTGCATTATGCTGAGCAACTAGCCTGGAGGTGTGGATATCCTTAATGAATATGGACACACCTCCGCCTTTGGTGTTCTGGTCCAGGTTATATGGCCGAAAAGTATGGTATGAGTTATAGCCTGGTAGTGCAGGGGTGCTCTCTGGAGCCTTGAACCAGGTCTCGGTCACTGCACAGATATCGATGTTCTCCATTTTAAGGAGTGCCTCGATTGAGTGCATTTTGAGATTTAGACTTCTAGCATTGAGTAGCATCACCCTCAGTTTTTGCTTGCCTGTTCCTGTTACGGTGGTGAATTTGTTATTTGAACCTTGCCTGAAAAAAGGCACTATAGGGGCGGCAAGAATCTTATCCAGTATTCGGAATCCCAGGGGTGACAGGTGCAGGCCATCTCTGGCAAAGCATCGTAGTCTGTCGTCCATGTCATCTCAGGCAGACAGATACTGGATCCCTTTAGAATGGCACCAGAAGCTTAGCCAATTGTTGAAGTCAATCATTTTGTCCTTGTACTGCGGCATCATTCTGGGTAATGGCAGAATGCTACTCAGGGCTAGATTCATACCTGCCTGGGCTACAAGATGGGAGAGCTCTTCCATGTCTCTTTTCATATAGTCCAGGGAGGTACGTCTCAGATCATTCACACCAACATGGACAATGACAGAGTCATATTTGTACTTGTGGAGTGACGTGAGTGCGTGGGTTATGTGGCGGATCCTGGCACCCGACAGGCAGCTGACAGTAACCTTCTCCTTGTTTAACATGGTGAGTGAGACATAAGTGTGCCTGACTATAGAGTCAACTATGACTGGTGTGTTGGGTATGTTGTTTTGCCTTATTGGCTGTGGTTGAGTGGCACACCGAGTCTGTGGGCTACGTGTCATTTGGGTTGTGTTGGGCGGTGGAGGTTGCTTGCATTTCTTCTTTGCAGGTCTCTGTTGCTTGAGCAGATTATTATTGAGAGCCTCCATGAATGTTTTTGTGTTTCTATGTGTGGATTTTGGTGGTGTAGATTTAGTGAGACTATGTGATGAGTGTGGTGTAGTGCAAGTGTTCACCTTCTCCTCTTGACTGTCAAGTTCAGTCTTGATTGGAGAGAGCTTTACCACCAGTTTGGCTAGATAAGTGCATCTCTCACAGGTTGTAGTATTGGGTGGTAGGAGGAGAGGGTTGTCTGTGTACGTGAGGCAATTTCTACATTGCAAAGTGAAAAAAAGAGCCAGCACTCCACTCCATGACACAAGCGATAGTTATTTTATTTCAAACTTCAAGACAGCAAAAAAACATAACCGTACACCAACATGGTTGAACCGGTTTCGGCAAAGCCTTCATCAGCAACCAAACATGATGTAGAAAATGAAGACAAAATCTATCATGCTGTCTTCCAACTTATACAAAATTCATATGAAATGCATGGAGCGCCCTCTAGTGCATCAATAATGCACTAGATCATTAATACATGAAATGTAGTAAAAATAAGCACAAATATCCCAAAAATATATAAATTAATATATATATATAAAAAAACAATATAACAACAAACATATAAAGTGGATGCTTCAAAAATGATCATTCAAACCAGGGAGAAAAAGAGCCCCTAGTCTGATGATCCACATTTTCTCTTTGTAGGTGAGCCTGTCATGTAAAACATGAGATTGTACGTGTCTGTCTTTAATGTGATCAATGACCATAAAACAAAAATTGCCCGTAGGGTGTTTGGAAATATGTTTATATAAAGAATTGGACCCCTTTTTGTTTTTTATATCACTAAGATGCTCCCCTATCCTGACTTTAAAAGGACGGGAAGTTTGTCCAACATAAAAAGCTCGACAATTGCACTGGGCCAAATAAATCACCCAGGAAGTACTGCAATTGGCAAAACATAATACATCATAAACTTGTGGACAATTTTGTGCGGAAAAGGTCCGGCATTTTAATACCCTAGGGCAATAGGTACAATGACCACATCGGTAGCATCCAAATAAAGAACCTGCAAATAGATTAGCTTGAGTGGTTAAACAAGTATCCCTATGATAAATCCTCTTGTAGTGACTAAAAAGAGAACCCAAAGACCGCCCTTTCCGAAATGAATAGTAACACCGGTCCCTTATATATTTCTCTAAGACATTATCCAATTTTAACAAATGCCAATGCTTACGGATAATGTTCCTAAATCCAACAGTATTCCTCCCATAAGTTTTAACCAATCTAAGCAAGTCCAACTTAGCATGATCCCGATTTTGATAAGTTAATAGATCAATTCTATCTTGCTGATTTGCAAAATGATTGGCCCTCGTGATGTCACCCCCTAAATAGCCCCTACTTCTAAACCTCAAAATAAGGTCCCTCTTGTAATGGTCGTATGTGGAAAAGCCGGAACAAATCCTTTTCACATGAAGGAATTGGGACTTGGGGATGTTCTTGATGACATGCTGGGGGTGGAAACTAGTGGCATATAATAAGGTATTGAATTGAGGAAATTTTCTAAATATCTCACTCTCAAGAGTGTTGGTATCAGTTCTTTTTACCAAATCATCCAAAAACATAATTTCAGATCTAGAAAAAGTCAACTTAAACTCAATTCCCCATTTATTGCCATTTAAATACTCTAGGAATTCCAAAAGGAATTCCTCATTAGCTCTCCACATCATCCAGCAGTCATCGAGATGCCTCCTCCAAATATCCATCTCGTTGATATAAATATTGTGACTGATGTCATAAATCACCTGATCTTCCACATACGCCATGAATAAATCTGCATAAATGGGGGCAAAAGAAGCCCCCATGGCAGTGCCCTGAGTCTGCCAATTTCTAAATTGCCCCAAGATGCCCAGATTCATCAGATAGATAGGAGAGAACACTGGGAGCTGACCCTCGGACATGCCTGAATAAAAAAACTATTTTCCTCTAGATAAGTGAGGAAAGTGAGTACAAGAGCTGTTTTTCTCTAAGCAAGTGAGGAAAGTAAGTGCCAAAACAGTTTTCCTATAGGTAATGAGGAAGGTTGAGTGTTGTAGTAATTAATAGGTTATTTAGTGCTTACAAGTTCTGAACAAGTACTAATCACGAATAAGCAAATTCAAGTGCTAAAACTAAGAATCTGTATCTGGACTAAACTAGTTACAGGAAAGGGGGAAACAAGTGCAAATGCGGGCTTTTAAATCAGAAAGTTAAGAGAGATGGAATAACTGCCCAAATGGCCAATAACTACAATTTCTGAGCCAGAACCACTCCTTATGTGGTAGATAGGTGACCTAGTGCTTACCACTCCCACTGATAAGCTAGAAGGCTTCCCTCCAACACAGAAAGCTTGGGGGGGGGGGCTCAGAAGGTTACATACACTCCTGGATGCAGCAAATCTGAATCTGGACCACACTAGTTACAGGAAAGGTATATATATATATATATATATATATATATATATATATATATATATATATATATATATATATTTTTTATATATATATATATATATATATATATATATATATATATATATATATATACAGAAATTTAGCTAAAACAACAGTAAAAACAATTCAAATGCAGTGCAAGCTAGCACACTTGAGAATGTAGCAATGTTAGACCAAACAGTTTAAAAAATGCAATTAAATTAAAAATTACTAAAAACAAGTGCAGAAGGAGTCTATTAGGTAGAATGAGGTAAAGAGATGGGACTGGGGGGAGTGTCCCAGATCAAATCTACAGTGGGGGCGGGCAACTGCAAAAGCCTCCAAATTTAAACAATAAGACAGGAATAGGGAGGATGGGTATGGGAAAGCCAACACCTTCAGCAGAGATCTGAAAAACTATACAGTGAAGCAAAAACAGTGCACAACTCTGAAGTCAGCCAGCAATGATATAAAATTAGTCAAACAACAATTACCAGTACACAACTCTGAAGTGGGTATGGGAAAACCAACACCTTCAGCAAAGATCTGAAAAACTATATACATAAATATATACTTGTATAAATACACAGGTGTATAACTGACAATCATTTCTTAAGTTTTCTATTTCTCAACCTAGCCTTAATGGCTATATGGTCATTAAGCCCTTTACCAAGATGTGCTCTAAGCCTAATAATCCATCTCAGCTCTTTATCCTCTGTCTTATTAGAGATGTCACCCAACCTATCACTCTCCAGTACTAGCTCTAACACATTCAATCTAAACTGATGAATGTCCCCCATCTCTATAGTATGCTTCGCTATGGCACAAGTGTGTTCTCCTATAGCAACACAGAACGAAAAACATTCTATGCATCTAGCTAGATAGACAAGGCTAGATAAACAAGGTTCCTACTATTGCAATCAGCATTCACTTCAAACTTAAATATCCTACCTATATCTGGATGCTGAAAATCAGTACCTTTATATATATATATATATATATATATATATATATATATATATATATATATATATATATATATATATATATATATATAGATATATATATATAGATATATATATATATATATGTATATACTCGCAAAAATTGCAATTGACACACCTATCAGTACCTGCTCTCAATAATAATTTCTCCCGGTGTAGATCAGCCTTAGGATAACAAGGCCTTCATTTAAGATTTCTCATATTCTTAAACGTAATAAAGGTCTCTTACCCACTAATTCTGCTGCCTGATTATCAGTACATAATATCTTCCAGTTTTGTTATAAAATGTTCCTTATTGCATCATTGTCTCTTGTAAATGAGAACATGAAGGGGATCTTCTTGTCAGTCCACATAATTCGACCTAAAGGTCTCGAAAAATACAGTTTGGCCCTATCGCCTCGCATACTACGAACTTCAAGTGCTGTCTTATGAACTTCATGTTCATGGTATCCCCTTTTCATAACATCATTACTCATTTTATCAATTTCCTGTTCTAGATTGCTCTCCCTATCAGTCAACCTGGAGCATCGCATCACCTGACCCTTCAATATATTATTAAATATGTATGTCAGATGCATACTTGCTCTGTAAATAGGATGGTCGTGAACAGTCCTTCACATATCTATCAGTATGGATATAACCATCATTATCAATGCTTATCAAAATGCCCAAAAATTCAATGGTGTCTGGGGAGCACTTTCCTGTGAACTCCAGAAAACCACCACTGTGATTCATGTAAAGAACAAATTAAAATAGCTCACTTTCAGTACCCATCCAAAAAATATATAAATCGTCCACAAACCTCCTGTAAAATGCTAAGTACTTCTTAGCAAGTGGATGCAGAAGCATCAGCTGTGTTTCCCATTCAGCCATCACCATGTTGGCATGGCTATTGGCACAAGATGTTCACATTACTTTCCTAGTCAGTGCTGTTATCTGTACCTTGCAAGTATTAGTACACTACCCTATTGCCTTACTTTGGACAGTGTCGACAACTATATACATGAACTGGTTTTACCTGCAGTATACACCTCTTACCTGGTATACGTGTGGAAGAATTGTTTAACACTAACTGTTTCTACAAATACTCCCAGATTCCAGGTTGATGTTATGCACATACCTGTCCATCTCTTTTGGCACAGACTCTGGGCATGTCTTGACCACATGCAGGTGAACCAGGACATATTTAGACCATTGCACTCTTAAACCTTTAATGACTTACAACACTCTTATATGGGATTTCCTAGTCAGTTATATTATGCAGCACAGTGTAAGTGATAGTGATGAGTAATACCTTATTATTCATATCAACTGCAACACTAACAAAGTCATACAATACCAGAGTAAACAGTACCAGTACAGGGTATCAATCTTTTATTTATAGGCACAGTGTTCGTATCTGATGGACCTGTGGGAGCAATGTTTGTTAGCACTACCTGAATGTTGCTACACAGATTACTAGATTCCACATTAGTATTATGCACATACATCTCCCTCTGTTACTGTACATACTGTGGTCACAGCTTAACAACATGGGGGTGTAGATGAGAAATACTTGGCTTATTACTCTCATAACAGTTTGGGGAGTTGCTAGAGTGACAGGTTTGTTCTTATAGATTGTGACAATCAGTTATATTTCTTGTTTGCTGCCTAAACGTCTGGGATCATCCCACTGATTTCCCAGGGGGACAAGGTGACAGGCAACAGATATAGGCCGATTTACTGGACATTCTGGACATATCTGTACAGTTGTGGTGTATGATTCTGTATGCAGCCTACTACCACTCCCAGGATTCGAACCATGGCTCTGTGTGCTAAAAATACAACAGTTCACATCTCGGTTGTTTGCACTATTTAGATTTTGTTGTCTGTCATTTTGCTGTTTTCTGTCAATGTCTCTCTCAGTTGTACTAAATGACCTCTTGGGATTACACCAGTCATATACAGACATTCCTACAAATTTTTTTTATGTTGCACAGTGTGGGTAACAGTGCTTAATGCAACAGTACTATTAAGTGATTGCCAATCTACATTACCATATGATACTAGAGTAAACACATGCAGTCCAGCAATTAGACTTTTATTGTCAGGCTATTATGCTTTTATTTACATACAACCTATATGAGACTCTCCCTGCCATATTTTCTGGTGTATGCAGTACTTACCTTAAACAATACATGTTTTATACAGGCAATTAACTTACTAATACTTTTATATTTATTTCCTATGACAGTACATGACAGAGTATTACTAACCTGCCTCATGTCGCAACCGCTTCAAGCGACATCCATGGGCGTCCTGGTTCGCAGCCTGCTCACTTGCCACTGTGAAGGACATAAGAGGAATATTTAGCCATACTTATCCATAATATACATGAGCTGGCAACTATTAAACAGATAGTGGAGTGATACTTACACACAGCTGGGTCCTCCACTGTCCTCCTAGCCTCTTGGATCCACTGATCCAAGATATCCCCCTTTCACCACTTCAGGTCAGCATAGTGATGCCTGACCTGCTCACCAGCTCAGAGTATGCCAGTGGTACTGGTGAGGTCACGGGCGAGACAGTCCCAGGCTTCTGCTTTATATTGGGAACCCTGGTAATGGCCCTGCAGCAGTCTCTGCTCATGCTCTTTCACAAGGAGTCCTGCCATGACCTGGGCTCCTGGGTTCCACAGCACTGCACCCGAAAGCACACACCCTCTCCCATTCCAGACATAGTGTCTGCAAGTGGAAGCTACAACCAGTTATGAGATGTATTCCTGCCTGTTGGGTTTAAATAGGGCCTGTGTCTCACATTTTGCTGTGATTGGATGGTTTTGAAAAGGCTAAGCTATGAGCAAACCTGTTTACCTAAGGTTGGCATTGTTTAAAGGGGTATACCAACAGGCAATCTGAGTAAGCTGGCCTACACATTGCTTACATCTACTAAGCTGGGCTGTGCAATGTTTAGAGTTGCTTAATATTTAATTTGCATTATATTTAATTTTTGGCATTGATTTACTATTCATTACATGTTATATATGTATCTAGTATCCATGATTCATGTGTACGTACACTGTATGGGGTCCCTGTGTTTATTAGGGGACTTCAACACTTTATTACAATTACACCTCACATTTGGGTTTACTGTAGTACTCCAGTTCACATATTTATGTTATGTAGTAGGTTATACAATATAAGACTGTATATAGATTCCTTTCACATGTTCAGTTTGATTTTCCTATAGTGAGGATTTGTTTGGTGATACCTCAGTCTTATGTATTGTTGTGATGGCTTAGTGGTTAACTACTGTGACTATAGTGTACAGGGTCCTGAGTTCAAAACCTGCAAAGGCTGTTCATTTTGTTTCTGGCCAGAACAGCAGCTGTAGCATGCAGAGTGATTAAGGCATGTTTAAGAAATTGTAAGCGGGTTTGTGCGGGTTTGCGCGAAGGTAAGCAATGCTAACCTCCGGTTAAATATGCTTACAGAGAGTTAGCTTCAATATTACTTAACCTGTATGCACATTGCTTACCCCCATGCAAACGGGCTTAAACCCACTTACTACTGCTTAAATATGCTTACTCCCACTTACTACTGCTTAATAGTGCTTACACTTGCTCACTAGTGCTTTCACCTGCTTACCACTGTACTAATTTAGACAGTAATGTCTAATGGTTCTTGGGAAGGTAGGGGATTTGGAAGCTGTAATGAGTTATCATTCATTACACATTTTACCTTCCATTTGTATCCCTGATTCCTGTGTACATATACTGTATGGGGCACGTGTGATTATCTGTGGATTTTGCAACATTATGATACTGACACCTCACATCTGCATTTAATGTAGTACTCCAGTTCACAAATATATGTTATTTAGTAGGATATGCAACTAAAAATATTGATCATAAAGTGACTTGACATGGAAAATGGAATGAACTGCATTGGGACTTGAACCGAGAATGACTGCTTGTAAGGCGAATGCGCTACCCAGTCCACTAATGCTGTATTGCTTCATTTGCAGATATCTTGCTTTTTATCCTCTTCTGCCATTTAAGCTGCATTACCCGTAGTTAAGTGATGGGCAAACCCATGCACCGACAGTTAAATTTAATCTGTTTCATTAAAAAAAATCTTTATATTTTTTGTTTTAACTAATTCTCTTGTACACGTTGGGGGATGTTGCTGGGGGTATGTGTACACCTATTAGCAGTCTCACTCATTCTTTTATGACTTGTCTGCTCTTCTTCATTGCAAGGGCATGTATATTCTGAAAGCTCTACTCTCAGACACATCCCCTGCACTCTTACATGCTCCATGTAAGATTAGGAGCTCAGGCAGCATGCCTTCATTAATATGCATGACGCACTGCTATCCTGCTCCTAAACGGTCACTTCCATGCAGGACTAAGCTAGTCCTGCATGAAAGAATAGTGAATCTGGGGGGAAGTCGTTCAGAGTGGTTTTGAAAGATGGGAGGGAGGGTACAGACTTGATGGATGCAGGTAAGGAGTCCCACATCTTAGCTACCTTTTAAGAGTACAGACAATGCCCAACAGGTTTGTTAGGCTTGTAGATAGATGGGAGGTTTTGGGTCACTGGATCACAATGACCAAATGGGAACATAGTTATGTAGAGTGTTTTTTAGTACTGGACAGGTAGATGGATGCTGGATAATTTTATAAGGGGTAAGAACCACTAATACTAATACTAATACTAATACTAATACTAATACTTATACTAACACTAATATTAATAGTAGTATTAATACTAATACTACTATTAATACTAATACGAATATTAGTAGTAATACTAATAGTAATACTAATATTAATAGTAAAAATAATACTAATATTAATAGTAATACTAATACTAATATTAATAATAATACTAAGAGGCTCCTTTCTTACTCTCTCTTTCTCCTTTCATGTGACCATCAATTACACTTTCACCCCACATTTCCTATATAATTACATCTCTCCATGTCTCATCCTTGTTTACCCTTGACAGCTGCTAAAATGTAAAAGATACTTTATAGTGAAACTAAGGTTGCTAATTGCTGATCCTATCATATACATTTTGTTATGTGATAAATATTGCTATTCATCATTTGTACTCAACTGAGTGAACTAAATTGTAAACTATTATTGTTTATGTAAATATTATTTGAGGAGCTTTTCTCCCTGGGCCTCCGCTGAAAAAGGAACCATGTCCAGTTGGACTTTTCCGGTAACAACATGTAAAATAAATAAAAATAAATAAATAAATAAGAACCTGTGTATATGTTAGTTGTTGAGATGGTTCTAACCAACTTAGACAGTTTAGTGCTATACAGTGGATGGTTCTGAAAGGAGGATGTGCTGCAAATTTAGCAACTTTGTTATAGCATTGTCCAAGTTTTACTTTTGTAAAGCCTGGAGGTTAGTAAGCATGGCAGTGTCATACAGAATAGTGGGGAGGAGATAAGTAGCTGAAAGCACACTTTTAGTTGCGTTGATGAGAACGTTTTTGGCTCAGTAAAGCATCCCTAGTTTTTGATGAGTTTTTCTTATGCAATTTTGTACATACAGGTTGAATGTAAAATTATCATCTACTATCACCCATAATAATTTGTTATGAGAATGACTTAAATGGTTGTATTATCAAGAGAGAGGACTTTAAATTTCTTGAGAGAAAGATTTGGGGGGATGTAGTAATTTGGTCTTTTTTGGCTGTGAACATTAGTTGTGAGTTAAGAAGTCATGTTTCAGTGCCTGTTAAAGCTTCCTAAGTATTTTTTTAGGGGTATACCATGTCGTCAGATGTGCAAATGAGATTGGAATTATCTGCGTATTGTATTATGGTGGCCTGTTGTGTGGAAGTACAGAGGATGTTGATGAAAATGCTAAAGGAGAGGAGACCAAGGATAGAGCCTTGTGGTACACCATTGGTGACTGGGAGGTAAGGAGAGAGCACAGAGTGCCATTTTACTGACTGATACCTGTTGGACAGGTAGCTTTTGAACCACAGAAGGATGGGTTGAGAGAGACCTAGTGAGGACATTTGAAGTAGACGTTCACTCTGACAAACTGGGTCCAAGGCTTTAGACAAGTCTAGAAATAAGGATGAGACTATTTTGCCATTATCTCTAGCTATTCTATATAGGTTAGAAGGGCAGTCCTAGTACTATGGGAAGGATGGAAGCCATGTTGTGTAGGGGATAGGAGTTCTTCCTGCAGGAAACAGTGTAGCAATTGTTTTGGAATACATTTTTCAAGTATTCTGGTGAGGGGAGATGATTGCTATAGGTCAAAAGTTATTAGTGCCTGTTGAATTTCCTCCTTTGTGCAAAGTGATAATGTGTGACTTTTTCTATAGAGAGGGAAGGTGGGATTCCCAGATTGACCTTTTATAAGGAATATGACAGGATAGGCAATGCTACTGGCTGCTATTTTAGGTACAGGCTTGAAAGGTCATTGGCTGAAGAAGAGCATGGTTTAAGTTTTATATAAGATGTCAGCACAGGTTTGAAGGTGAAAGTGGATGTGATGATATGTGCTGTTGAGCAGGGCTGGAATTAGATGTTGAAGAATCATTGGTTAGAGATGCTATACTACCAATAAAATAAGAGTTGAACTGTTTTGCAGTTTTGAGTACTGGGTTATCGGGAGAGGGGTTTGAGTTGAATTTTTGGCTGGGATGTAGGATTTCTTTAATGAATGTCCAAAATTGTTAGTGTTGTGTTTAGTATTATCCTGAAAGTTATCATAGCATAATTTTTTGTCTTCATTTATTTGCTTTGTAGTACAATTGCCAAGCATTCTGAAGTTTCCAAGTTATTAAGGTGTTTTATATTTTTGCCATTTTATTTTCAGGCTTTTTCTCCATCCTGCATTAGCATCCTACTCTTTTTGGTTAGACAAATTGCATTATTTGTCTTCCTTCTAAATGTGCAAAGTTGTTTAGGATATTTAGAAAAGCTGTATTAAATTCAATTACAGCATTGTCTAAAGGGAGGATTTTTGAGAAGTTCTAGTTAATAGATAATAGTGTAGTAATGAACATTTCTGGGTTAAACTTGGAAAAGTTAAGTGTTGTTTTATAAATATGCAGTTTAACCAGATATGTGAGATGTCAAGTTGTATAGATTGGGAGATGATCATTGAGATAGTCTGATATTGTACCTGTGAGAGACTATTTGCTAGGGTCTAATACTAGGATCCAGTGTAATAGAAAATATGATGTCTTGCTATAATGTCTGAGGCTATTAATTGTTGTATGAAACCATATACGTTCATACTAGATGTAGAGGAGTGAGAGTTTATGTCCACCAACTGACATTCACATCACCTTGAAAAACTTTTTCTTGTAGAACTGTTAGGGATATCCAGTGTAGTATAGCTTCCAATATAGATGTATTGTCTTCATGAGGATTATAAAGGACAGTAATACATGCTTGTTTATAATTGTTTATTTTGAGGAAAACAATAAGAAGCTCTGCTGAACTGAATTTTGGTGTTGGTTTGTTGTAAGGGGAAATGTAGTAGGTACTGAGAAATATTAAAGGAATGCTACTTCCTTTCCTCTTTATATGGTCATTACAGATGATATTACAGCAAGAAGGTATAACTTTGGAGTTGTTTATGCTGAGTTTAAACCAAGTTATGTTGTGTAATTCAAGCATGTA
Source organism: Protopterus annectens (assembly GCF_019279795.1). Taxonomy (NCBI): domain Eukaryota; kingdom Metazoa; phylum Chordata; order Ceratodontiformes; family Protopteridae; genus Protopterus; species Protopterus annectens. Next base: position 1,211,895,417 of record NC_056737.1, on the reverse strand, counting down.
GTTTGGCAGGTTTCTTTCTTTTTTTTTCTCAAAATGTTTTTTATTTTTCAAATACATTTGAATGAATTCCATAGTATTTATACATAACATCTTAAATAACTATGTACACTATTTACATTAGCCTGACACTATAATAGATCTTAATGTATACAGTTACTTTATAAGTATGTCCAATCCATTATCAGAGTGTCTGATCAATTATTGTATTGTGTCAATCAACGATAAGACTTTCCCCCAAGGGTTGTTGATAAATGGCTTTGGATAAATTCTTAGTTCTTTAATTTTAATTTCCAATAATGTTCTGGTCTTCAGTAGGCTGTAGAATTCTTCCAAAGTTTATATTGTGTTTGTATTCCATCTTCTTGTTATACACTTCCTTGAAATTGCAAGCATATTCCATACTAGATACATGTTTGAACTATTCAAATGAGGACCTCCGTTCACATTTAATAAAACAAGAGCTTTAGTTAAATAAAATGATTCATTAAATAAAGCTTGTAGAAAGTTATTAATATCATTCCAAAATGGCTTAATTTTAACACAATGAAAGAAAATGTGGTTCCAATCTGCATTGTGCGCTTGCTCACATCTCCAACATATTCCTTTTATGGAAAATCTAATTTTACTGATTCTATCTGGGGTTAAGAATGCTTTGTGCAAGCATTTCCAATTAAAAACTTTCCAGTATTGTGTAAAGGATGTATATTTTATTGATAATAAGATATTTGTTTTAATATCTTCAGTTAACTGTATTGAGTGTCCTTTTGTTATATATTTCCAATATGAGGTTTTGGGTGTTGTTTTATAGTTTATCAATATTTTGTAAAATTTTGAAATACTGTTTCCCATGTCAAAGTCATTATATATTATTTCATATATGTATTTCATAAATTTAGGTATTTCTTTAAATGAAGAATTGTTAATTATTCTACTTAAATCTTGCGAATATGACAGAGTACTCTGTAAAGTTATCCAGTCCTGTTGTGGAATTTTGTATGTGGTTTTTATTACTTGCATATCTAAAACTTTTAGTCCTTTGATTCATTGGAGCCAACAAACAAATCCTTTCTGTTCCAGGAATTAATAATTTCTCTATATATTTTATGTGGAAAGTTATTTGTGATTATAAATGGTGTTAAAAGATCAAACCATATTTTTAAATCTATATTTGCATTAATAATTTTCCTAAATGAGTCAATGTAATAATCATACGAGTTTTAGTGGGTTTAGTTTATATTACATACTAATACATAATATGTGCCATGGCAAATTATTTGTATCTGTTATTTGAATTTTTTTTTTGTAAATCAAATTCATTTATTGATTTTACAGTTAGTAATTCTTTCCAATTTGCAGACTAATTTGGACTTATCCAATCTGAGATTGTTTTAGATATTGATGCTTTTATATATGTTTCTATATCAGGAAAGTTTAATCTTCCCTGTTTCCATAGTCTGATATGATGTATTAAAGCTATTCTCTTTCTTTTGGGAAACCATACAAACTTTATTAGGTATGAATGTATTTCTTTAAGTATATTCCTTTCTAGTAACAGTTGTTTTGCCAAAGCTATATATAGGATCTTGGGCAGTAAAACCATTTTTATTAACTGTAGTCTATCGTCAAATGTTAATATTATTTTGTTACATTTTTCCACAGAGATTTTAATTGGATTGATGATATTATTGAAGTTTTTGAGACTAATTCATTATTAAGCAGTTTTCTTTCTTATAATTATATATATATATATATATATATATATATATATATATATATATATATATATATATATATATATATATATATATATATATATATATATATATATTATATATGTCTATACCATATATAGCTTGTTGTTCCAGTCGTACTATGGTACAGTTAGGGCAAATTCCCTTTTCCTCACTGTAGTGCGATCTCGGAGTGAGAATATTAAAGTAGGGTGAGTGTGGGTGGCGCAGCGGCCCACACACACATATATATATATATATATATATATATATATATATATATATATATATATATATGTAGATTTAGACTTTTGAACGAAAGTTCAAAAGCCCAAATCCAAAACCACCGAACACACTTTAATGAAAATGCTTTAATTGAAAAAGAGCTTTCATTAAAGTATGTTAAAAAAACACTAAATCTACTTGAATCCAGGGGGGCAAGCCCCCCTGCACCCCCTATGTGGGCTGCTGCACCCCTCACACCCCCCTACTTTAATATTCTCACTCCGAGGTTGCACTACAGTGAGGAAAAGGGAATTTTCCCTTACTGCACCATAGTACGACTGGAACAACAAGCATACTTTTGCAAAAGTGCTGCTGCTGCGAACAGCACTTTCGTACAAGTATGCTCACCAAATTAGGATCCGGTGAACCAGATCCCATATATATATATATATATATATATATATATATATATATATATATATATATATATATATATATATATATATACATATATGTGTGTGTGTGTGTGTGTGTGTGTGTGTGTGTGTGTGTGTGCATGTATACTATATATTTATATGGGTCTAGGACTACTCACTGAAAGCACATTTCACTGAAACTCAAATGACTGTGCACAGATCACTGAAAACACAATTCGCTGAAAGTTATATATGGCCTTTTCCCCACTGTAGTGCAACCCTGGAGTTAAAATATATAGTAAGGGGGGTGTCGGGGGCACCACCACATTGGGGGGTGTGGGGGGGGGAATAGCCCCCCAATAGTTTGGATATATATTAAGTTTAGAAAAGAGTAATTTATTGAAATTTCAACTATCCATGTTTATAGTTCAAATATTTAAAATAGGTGGGGGTCTATGCCCCCCACGCCCCCCAATCTGGGGGCGGTGCCCCCCACACTCTCCCTTACTATATATTCTAACTCCAGGGTCACACTACAGTGGGGAAAAGGCCATGTATAACTTTCAGTGAAATATGTTGCAGTGAATTGTGTTTTCAGTGAATTGAGCTTTCAGTGAATCGGGCACAGTCAAGTGTGTTTCGGTGAAATGTGCTTTCAGTGAATAGTCCTACCCCCATATTTATATACACACACACACATATATACACACACCTACAATATATTACTGACCACTGTAGGTGCACACTATTTTTCTATTATTGTTTTATTATTCTGCTTTGCTGAGTTATTGTTTTCCAATCGTCTTTTTCTTCAGGACTGGCCATGGTGCAAGAAGATGTAAGGATAATCCCCAGCAGTCTTCAAATATGCCTCCCTGCAGGATGATGAAGGTCAGTTTGGGGAGGTGACCTGGACAACTTGCTGGTGGCTTCAATTGTTGCTTATTCTGCAGATGAAGTAGGCTCTTCTTTGAAGATTGTTGCAGAGTGGCCTTCTTATTTAACCAGTATGATGTTTGCTGGCTGCTGATGGTTGGTGTTGATCAGTAGCCCAGTGCTTTCATTGATATACTGGACTGCCTTCTCATGCAGAGGTGGAGCCCACCCATGTTATCGGCCATGATGGTGATTACCTCCTGGGTGGGTTCTGCTCTTAGTAAGCTTGGCAGGCATGCCTCACTTCGCCATAGTACTAATCATTGCACTCACTTTTTTATACACCACTTCCTATCAATGTTAGTAGGTCAGATCTCCCCATCTCCAGTGGTCTGCCCTCTGTCCATCAGCCTCTACTCCTTGATTGATATCCTTGTGTGTCACTTCCTTCACTACAAAGTCTTTGTCTGCATTTTACATTTGTTTGCCTGCTCCTGTTTCCTTCCCTTTTTTCTCCTTCCCACCCATGTCTTCTCTAGGTTTCCTTATCCCTATCCAAGAAAAAAAACTATAAGGGCCCCCTCCCCAAAAGAGAACATAGCTGTAATTCCCCCATCCCCACAGCACCTTCATTTCTCATGCACATACTCTATTTTTCTCTACGTACTCCACCTTTCTGACTGTCCTAACACCTCATTTATACAGTAACCTCAACTGGCACTTTGTTATGGAGTCTTTGTATGGGCTCCCTGTTCTGTCTGTGTTGCAGTTATAGGGTGCTTCAATGCATGTATGAGTACACATACCATTGTGCATGCTACATGTAGGCCAATGCCCCTGAATCACATAAGGTCTGATGGCACAGGTGGCTTAGTTGCCAGATGAGTGCTGTTTTCACAACTGCAAGGTTGCATTATACAGCACTATCCACCACATCACCTTGGTATCTCAGCACTTATATATATCAAGTCCTCACTGGCCAGCATCATGCTAGTTTTATTGCACTGTTTACTGCAGCACAGTCATATTATATTTTATTCTGAACAGGTTCATAGGTAAGTATTAGGCTAGCTGCCCTTGAGGGCTATTTTAAGCCTAGCCAATTTCTGTTACTGAGAATCAAACCCTGGCCTTCTTGTCTGTGAGGTAAACACCTTAACCATTACACTGACCACTGTTTTTCATTCTGAATTGGTCATCAGATAATTTGTGGTTTCTAAGACTAATTATTTTCTGTATCCCTTTCCCTCAATGCACCCCCTTTTCCTTCTGAATTGCTCATCAAATAACTTATAGTTTTTAAGACTAATTATTTTCTGTGTCCATTTGCCTCAGTTTTTCTTAACCATCAGGTCACCCCCATCAGATGTGGATTCATTTGTTCTCTTGTGGTGGTGATCATCCATTGATCTACTTGATCAAGATCTATCTGGGGGAACATCATTCAGACAGCCGTAGGGGTTGTGTATGACCTCATTGGCATCCCAGTTATTAGGACATTTTTCCTACCTAATTCCTACTCCTGATCCATGAACATGGTAGCCACCTCACTGTTTGGGCCACAAGGCTGTCTCCTTCTGCAAGTTCATGCTTCAGTGCATTTTTCAGTGGTCATTGCCACCAGGTGGCAGTTTGCTGAGAGAGTAATTTGCCCCACCCCTCCACTAAGTCTCACTACTTCATTTAGCTATCCCGCCCATTTCCCCAGGGTAGCTATGTCTCTTCTCCCTGCTAGCTCCATTAAGTCCCAATCCACTAATCAAACTCACGAACTCAGGTCATCTTGGCTGCAGTAAGGGCTTTTCCCCCTCTACAGTACTGTTGCTTGTCCCTATCTAACATAAATGACAATCAGGCAGGGTAGTTCGTTTAGATGCTTTATCACATAGAAACACATCAGGATGGATAGCAGCATCATAAAATATAAATGAACTGATTAACTGACAGACTACACAGACATACATGCAGCTTACTACAAAATGGCAGTCATGCTCACACGTGCTCAGTATTTATACACTTGTGCAAGCCCTTGGATAGTTTCTTAAAGGTACATGCACACACATTGATCAACATCCTCTCTCATAAAAAAATTGCCCTTAGTAAAAACAACATTGGAGTTAGACATGCATTATTATAGACATTAGAAACAAACACAATGTTCATGTCTAGGCTGCCGTTTATCTATAACAATGTTTGGATAAGTGACTAGATCTTGTAGCACAACAATCTGGACTGGGTTTAGCAACAGAGATAGTCTTTAATGAACAACTCATATCAGGAACTTCTGGATTCGTCACAGGAATGGGAATATTTTCTGGAACTTCCTCTGGAACTGGAACACTGGACAACTCACTCTGAGATAAAGATTCTTTCTCACAGGCTATGTGCTGTGGTATAGGCTCAGACATCAAACGTTTCTGATTCCGCTCAAACTCTACTCCTTGTAATTCCACAATGTACAGTCTTGGTTCGGGACAAATATTCTTCATGACTCCATTCCAATCATAACCTTTGGATGTCTGCATCCTTACCACTTCTCCTTGTTGTAATGGATCCTTATCATAATAGGACTTCTGGGTTAAACTCTTCTTCATCAGTTTGGTTTTCACTGGCATGTTGTTCCTGACTCATTGAACTAACAATTTTCTACTGATTGGTAACATGGTTCTGGTTTGTCTCGACAGAAGTCTCTGGGCAGGTGAAGCAAGATGTTTATCATGAGGAATATTTCTGAGATTCAAGAGATTCAAGAAAATATCACTATTGTCTCGTTTTGACTTTTGTAGTAACTGTTTTGCATTTTGAACTGCATGTTCTGCCAAACCATTTGACTGCTGATACTCTGGGCTGCTCATAACATGAGTAAAGTCCCATTCTTCAGCAAATGTTTTGAACTGTTGGCATGTAAACTGAGTGCCATTGTCAGAAATAACTTTGTGCAGACTATCATGGACTGCAAAATTATGCTTCATCTTAGTAATGACAGTACAGGATGCTAAATAGGGAAGTAGGTCAATCTTGAATCAATTTGAATAAGAGTCTACTAACACCAAATAATGTTGACCATTCCACTCAAAAATATCAGTGGCTACTGTCGACCAAGATAGTTCAGGAATCTGGTTTAGCTGAAGTTGTTCCTTCTGTTGATGTGGCTTAGTATTATTATATACAGAACAAGATGAAGGTACTCTCTCAATGTCTTGTGACATACAAGGCCAAAATACTAGTCCACTCACCCTTCTTTTGATAGAGTCAGTTCCTGGGTGACCACAATACAAGATAGTAATGCATTCTTGTTGCAAAGATTTTAGAACAATTACCTTTGGACCCTTCATAATAATACAATTTTCAGACAAAATCTCATCTCTGTATGGAAATAAGGTTGCACTTCTTTAGGTAAACTAGATTTCATTGATGGCCATCCCTAACTAATAAATAAATGACCAACATAAGTAACCTCTTGTAGCCTGAATTTGCATTTCTGTGGATTGAAGTTAATATTCACTTTATATGGTCTTTCCCGAACTTTTCTGAGGTTTCTGTCATGCTCAGCTTCACCATTACATCCTACTAGTATGTTGTCTACTATAATAGCACAAGGATACCCAGAAAAAATTTGCTCCACAGCAAGTTGAAAGACTTCACTTGCAGAATTTATCTGAAATGGCATTCTCAAAAATGTGTAACTGTCAAACGGAGTACTGAATGTAGTGAGCAATAAGGATTTCTTGTCAAGCTGAATTTGCCAAAATGAACTCTTTGCATCTAAGACAGAAAAAAACAGTGGTATTTGGAATCAAGGCTGCAACTTCTTCTACTGTGCACATTGGTTGATGAGGTCTTTTTAGTGCTTTCTTCAAATCTCATAGATCAATACATATTCTGATGTCATATGAGCTTTTCTTAACAGCTGCCACCATGGAAGATACCCATTCAGTAGGAGTAGACGAACCAACTGGATAAATCACACCTTGTTGCAGTATTTTATTTAGCTTGGGTTTGACTCTGTCCTGCATAGCTATTGGAACTTTCTGAGATGGCCTGATAACTGGACTGACACCTGGGTCTAAATTCATAGAGTACATAACTGGAAGCTTTCCTAGTTTGTCTTTGAAAAGATCAGCATAGGTAGAAAGAAATATACTGGGTGAAATTAGAGTAGTAGTCTTTTAAGGTAACATGATGGACTTCCTTATTAAATGAAAGCAGTCCCATTTTCAAACTGTCTCAGCTCTAATAATGACTGGACGTGCCTCTTGACCACATAAAATAACAAGTAATAGCATCTCCCAGCAGAATAACATGAAAGCACTACTGAGCCTTCAGTCTGAATTTCTTCACCACCATAAGTAACAAGCCTTGCACACTTTGCCAAATCAAGCCTTTCACCATGACACACTCTAGCAAATGTTTCTGTTGACATAACATTGCACTTGGAACCAGTGTCAACCATGAGCTCTAAGGGTTATCCATTTATCCGAGCAGCACAAAATACCTCATTCTTTGCCCTTAAATCTACTGCAGTGACTGTTTCATTAAGCAATGACACACCATCAACATAAAGAGTAGGGTTGCAGCTTTCTAATTGATTAATTCATTTCTTGAAATGTTCCCATTTAATAAAAGAATGTGGGCCTTTTGATTACAAAACCTTTGAAATTATTCCATTTATTATATTTATAGCATGGCTGACCAAAAGCTAAACATTTTTTCATTTTAGATTCATGATTTCCATCACAATTACAACAGGTGCCAATGAAACTGGGTGGGGGGGGGGGCCATGCTTTGAGTTTGCTGACTCACTCTTATGTTTTTTTTCAAAACACAGAAACATGAAAAATAAACAAAAAAAATACACCAGGGAGGCAGCAACTGAAAACAAAATTAGTTAACAAATTTTGTTCCCAGTTGCTGCCTCCCTGCTGCATTTTTTGTTCACACTTATGCTTTACTGAGACTGCATGAACTCTGGAACTTGCTGGAAAGCTCTGGGGTTTACCAGTGAGACCTGGTGGGGGGGGGGCTACAGTTGATGCTATGTGCTTGGGCCTGTTTGTTTTAACTATGTGCTGCATACTATCAACATGAGCTCTAGAAGTTACTGGAAGCATGCATCTCTCATTTGTAAAAATATTTGTGTGATTTTCAGTCAGCTCGTATATCTGACAAATCTCAATGGCCTTTTTCAAAGTTAAGTCACTGTCACAAAGCAAAATCTTTCTCCCAGCATCATCCTTAATACCACACACAAGTCTGCCTTTTATCAGATGATCCCTTAAATCACCAAATCTGCATGTTTTAGCCTTATTTCTCAAGTTAGTTATATATGCTGTAAAAATTTCACCAGGTTTTTTATGTCTTGTGTAAAATAAGTGCTGTTCCAATGTAACATTAATTTAGGGGTTACACATTTCTCTAAATTTATGTTTTAAGCGGTCAAGGTCCTCTCTTGACTCAGCTGGTACAACAATATGATGGTTTTCCCCCTCTCCTGCAAGGATAGCAGGTGCATACACAAATGAACATTCCCTTTCAATGGCTTCTGACCCGGCTAAATTAAGCAGAATAAATGCCTTTGTATAGTCATCTTTATTAGAAAATGCAGCCTGTATGAAAATGTTGCACTCTTGCTCAAATATTCTCCAGTTCTCTGCATCATTATTGCCAAACACAAGAGCACTAGGTTTTCAGAATCTGTCTGCCATGCCCACAACGTATGCAAAAGCACATTGAGAATAGGGAACTTGTAATTATGTACAAACAAGCTGTACTGTGTGCTTGTAATAACATTCAAATGCACAATACTGTACTTTGCAAAATATGCTCTGAAATAGCTGTATGTTGTGAAATAACTTTACTGTAATACTGCACAAACATTTGAACACTTTATGCACTTCTGATAACTTGCATATCTTTAATTGTTATATCATTCGGATCTCAAGAAATGTTGGGACACCAGCTTACAAAAATCGTCTCTGAGCAGCATGTGTGAACAATCTTTTATGTGAATGCCAGTGACATAAAAAGTGCATGGAAATACAATGCCTGGCTATAAGAGCATCAGCCAAGATAAGATAGTGCTTATGAATAATTCCTCTCTTTATCAATGCATAATTATTAATATAAGCAAATATTTATGTTGAAAATAATTCCTCTAATAATCAAATGTCAGACAACAGATGCAAGTTAGCTATAAGACTTCACAGTGTTTTTTTTTTTTTTAGAATTGTTAGCTCAGCTACTTGTTAGGAAAAAATAGAATGGAAAGGTCACAGCAGCCTGAAACAAGGGTCACACACAGACACAGGAAAAAATAGAATGGAAAGGTCACAGCAGCCTGAAACAAGGGTCACACACTGACACACACTGATAAATTGTAACATTAGGAATGGCTCTTCTGTTAGAAGTTGTATAAAACATGTATTAGTCAATACTTTTCTATCAAAACATTCCTAAACTATATGTGTAAAGAATGCAAATAATGTAAAATACATGATTTGTAAAATGTACATATATGCCATAAACATTAAAGAATCAGGAAATGTATATTATTCCATTTCGTACATTATCTATAGAATGAATGACAGGAGCAGATGTGCCTTGCATATACATGCTGCAAAGCTGCAGATTTTATATGAAGTTTTTATTAAGCTTTTGCATTGTATTACTTTGTAAGTTGCAAACTTTCATTAATTCTGAATTATTCAACAGCAGCAATAATGAAAACTGCAGCTGTAATAATAATAAATACTCTTTAGAAATGCTATGATAAGACAATTAAGCAGTAAGAACACATGATGACAAAGCAAGCTGAAGCAAGAAATGATTACTCTGTACTTGTATGCCAAAAAAGGAAAGCTTGTTGTATAGCAATACTACAGAATAGTCTGCTATAGCACTTTTAAAATAACTTGTAATAGTTGCATGACCAACTTAGGACACAATGTTTATCTAAAGAGGCAGGACTGCATTTGTCAAGAACTGTATAAAAGTTCTGTACTTACTAACGTATGTTGTCAGTCAGTCAGATACATGATTTGTCAGTCAGTCAGTCAGTAAACCAAGTCAGATACATGATTTGTCAATCAGTTAATCAGCCAAACTAGTTAGTCAAAGAATAATAAAAACTGTACTGACCCTGGGATGCCTTGCTTTGCTGATCATTTATTTTTCTTGTTCTTCTAACTGCCTGTATTTTTTCCTCGTAGGTGCAGTGCTTGAAGATATGTTTACATTAATTAATACAAAAAATAAGTGCTTAGTGAAAATACGGTTGTTTCCTCTTATTTTATTCATTTTATGCAATTTCACACTTTATTTCAAACATTTCCTTTGAAATATGAATATTTGTATCAATATTGAACATATTGGTTTATTTTAATATCATTTAGAGCATCCTGTATGCTTTGTTTCATATTTTGTGAAGAGGAAATTAGTTGAGCAAGTTTTAAGATCTGAAATTAGTTTCTGACCTGTTCTGGGAATTATACGTGCAGTGCGGATGATTCACTCTTGTATATTCCTCCAGTCTTAACTGAGTACCTCTCGGTCTTGAACTGAAAAATCTGGATCCCAGTCTGGCAACAAGTTGTTTTAGCCATGCTTCCCTTGACACTGTGCCCTTTAGACATCCCACTTCTGACACCATGTTGCTCATCCCACTCTAACATAGATGACAAGCAGGCAGAGTAGTTCATTTAGATGCTTTATTACTTATAAATATATCAGGATGAATAGCAGCATCATAAAATATAAATGAGCTGATTAACAGACCTTACATACATACATGCTTACATCTCAACAGCTTACTACAAAATGGCAGTCAGGCTTGCATGTCCTCATTATTTATACACTTGTGCAAGCCCTTACATAGCTTCTTAAAGGTACATACACACACATTGATCTACAACTACCAAGCTGGATCATTCAAAGACTGTTATAACAAATATAGTTTAAGAACAATTTTGCTTCCCACCAGAGTGTATTGTTCCTGTATACAGAAAAAATGATTCCCACATTGTATATTATAACTGTTATGCCTTCTGTGCCATTTCAGACTTATTCAGCCCTTTCCGTGTGCACTATGTTAGGACTGCATGAAACCTGACTATCTCCTTTGTGGATTTGTCTACAGGCTCCTATAGTATATTGCCTATATAGTTTCAGGCTTTGGTGCAATACAAGCCCAAATTGTCAGGGAACTGTAGTTCTTTTAGAGCCTATAAACTGTAGTTTGAGTACTAGGGTCGCAGGCTTTGACTTTTCTTCGTCAAACATTATTTAGACTGCTGATGTGGAATAAGTCATTATCTGTTAATGTGACTGGTCTGACACAACTGCAAGTGTCATTCTGGCATCTCATTTAGGAAATATGACATATCTAGCTGGCAGATTAGTAATAATTAAATTAGTACATGAGTGAAGAAAGTCTGCAGTAACACATCCCACTCTAAAAAAATAAAATAAGTGTGTTATTTTTTTTAGCAAAAAGTGAAGAGTGGCCCATAAGTAATTGTTTAAAGATGGCAAAGAATGCAGATCTGTGCTGATATCTTGAAAAGATATGTACTGACATCCTGCATAGAGATTACTAAAGAAAAGAACTATTTAGTGTATTACAATTGTAAGTGCAAAGTGTATAGTCAGTTTAAAATGCAAATCATTTAATCCTTTTTTATTGAAGTTTTAGAATCTAAAGCCTTGTGATGCAAAGCGCTTCTTTCTCAGAGTTGTATATCTGAACATTAACTATGCTATTGGCGAACAGATTGGCTCAAGGACGTTAAGATGTTCCCTTGGCTGTACCACCATAAAGGTAGCATATAAATGAAGCATGTGGCTGGTAAAGCTTCTCACATGAGGGATGCAGACACATGTAGCTTACTTGTGAAATGCTGGACACAATATTTATTGTTTGTTGTTGTGCATTTTTTGTATTGTGCTTTTATTTCAGCTTTTGGTTTGATGAGTTCATTTCGATTTGTTTAGTAGCAGATAGGTATTATTACTTAAATTTCAGTACTGCCCCTCACATAAATCCTTCCACAGAATTAGGTAACAGCTAACTCAGTAAAAGAGAATCACTCAGAAACAATTACCCTAGAAAAATTTACTTTTGAGCAAAAAAGCCTTCAATGTGGCTTGTTTTGTCACATGAATGAACTTCAGATTATTATTAACATCCACAAATCGTAAAGCATTTCAAGACCAAACTCAAATCATACAAACAGATGTTACCTAGACAAGCTAGCAACCTGGCAGTGTGAACCTTGGCTCTAGATGATGGTCACTGTTGATGTGATACCCCGACCCTATGTGCAAAAATTGGAAAAAGGGATTCTTACTGGATGGATTATTATAATGGTAAAATCAGTTTGTCTGAAAAGAACTACCTGGCTTATAGCCAATGAGAATAATTATTAATTTACCTGAGAAGAATCTATATGTAATGTTTATACCTGTAAAAGCCATGCTTCCATATATACCTGCCAAGGTTTAACCCAATGTGTTTCTATTACAGTCTGTTCTCCTTATATCCATATGTTGCATTACAATTAGTGTCTCTGATGGATTGCACAATCAGGTGACATGGACTTTTCTCAAAATGATTGCCTTCATTATGTTTGCATGATTACAGTCACAGTTTGGTATTTATGATATGGGTCCTGATAATGGGTGACCCGGGTGCTCATATTGTGCTGATTTCTTTGAGAAATTTACTGAAGCAATGGATAAGGACAAATCAGTGTACACTGCAGATTTAGACAACACAAAAGCATTCACCACTATACTACACTTGGGTATTGCAGATAATTTCTCCCAGCTAAATGTAAATCAAGCTCACTTGATAGAAAACTGGCTCACAAACAGAACACAGGAATTTAAGGTGTGTGGCTCTATTTACCAAATGACCAGTCACTAGTTGTGAACCCTAAATTGTAGCCCTCAGGCCACTCCTGTTTGACATTTACTTCTTGGACATTAGAGCAAATATTAAGTGTTTATAGCTAACAAAGTTTGCAGATGACTGTAAACTTGATGCCAACATAAACTTCCCAGAGGTTGCCAACATCCAGAAAGAAGGCTTTTACTAAACAAACAGCTGGTGTCAAAACCATGGAATAAAACAAAATGTCAGTAAATGTGTACATGTATCCTTTGGTAAGCATGATTTCCCGAAATATTACATTGATAACACACCCCCTGAATGTCAATCAAGTAGTCGGGGATATGGAAACATATAGTGACAATGAACTGCCCTTTGATCATCATGTATCCAGTATTGTAAGTCAGTCTTTTTCATCAAACAGCTTATATCTAAAGGTTTGATGTCCATGTCCAAGGATCATTCCACTGCATTTGTCTCTCATCAGGCTAATTATTAAATATAGTAGCCCATTTAGTATGTACCTGTCTAAACACTTGTCATAATTGGAGTCTCAAAGCCTTATTCCATTTCTTGGTGGCATACACCTAATTGGTGAAGGCCAGTTCATACATAAGACCTGTGCAGATTCTATCTTTTCAGACCTATTACACATTTGCAAGTCTCATGGTAGCATGATCCCCCACTCAGGGGATTTCAGTCTCCCTTGAAACATAAATAGAATGTGTTGGAGAGATAGTTATGTATCACACAAGGAGATTGGATGTTGGCATATGGGGGGTTGGGGTTGCCATAATGAGTAAGGTGGTCTCCTCAGGGATATAAGTTTGATTCTTGCATTTGAACAGGAAATTACCTAGGCTTAAATGGCCCACTAGGGCAGCTAGCCTAATACATGCCTGAGAACCTATACATAGACAGCACCTCTTCTACAGAGCCATCTTCCACTCCAAATACAACAAAGTCATTTTCTTACTCTATTTAAACGTAATTTGGATGGATGGAAGGGAAACCACAAATTTATTCCTGGTTTAGCATCCATGCTTCTCATGGGTAGGGACAACAAGTAAATGTACCAGCATATCCTTGCTCTGCCCAACTCTGGATTCTTCATAGGCAAAATAAAATAGCTAACTGCTACCATAGGAATGTTATGCTAGGCTTGTTAAGATACTCACAGATCACTAGCCTAGTAAGTACCTATGAACCTATGGATAGACAGAATAAAATGTAAGGACTTCCTGGGTCAACATGGGAGGGACAATGGGACTAAATAAGTAAAGGTCATTGTAGATTTCTGTCTTGCAACTATCTTGTTGGAGGAGAACACATAGTTCAACAAGAGAGACAGTCAAGAAATCATGTATGAAAATGGCCCGAATAGCCTTAAGGTAGACGTCCCCCTAATAAGAACAGGACACTGGGGTAAAAAAAAAAAAAAAAAAAAAAAAAAGAACACTGCCGTCTATAATCAGCTGCAGGCAGTGGTTACACTAAATTCAACAGATACGAGGCCAAAGACTTTAAATTTGACTGTCTCTAAATTACAAGAGTTCAAGAAAGAACTCAGGACTCTTAAGACCTTGAGGAAATAGTTGGAGTTGAAGAAGAATGGCACCACCTCAAAACAGCATGTGTGTAGACTGTAAAGCAGGTATATGGCCAAACTAGGTATGGAAATAAGATACATAAGGAAAGCTAGTGATGGAATGCAGAAGTCCAGAAAGTTATCACAAGAATGGAGTGCAGGAAAAGTGAGAGATAGAATAGATGAACTGTGACATCTTTAATTACAGCACTGTGTGTCAGTATTCAATTTTAAAAAGATAAAAAGTGTACATTTTAAACCAGTCTTCAGGAGCTGGTGAATGCAGATGCTGCAGACTTTGGTTTAATGGAACAGTGTCTACATGTCCACACCACCACCGCTAATTATTCCATCTGCACCATCTTCTGTATCATACTCATCCCCATGGATAGATAGAAGGAATTCATCATTTGGTATTAAGTTAATATTTCATAGGTTCCACCCCCCCCCCCCGTAGTGGCCCTGGAAATTTCTTTATACCTAGCCTTGCACATCCTATCATATCATTTGCCCTTTTCTTGCACTGTGCCAGAGATCTGTTTCTGTTTCCAACTGCATTGATTTCAACTACCTAACACCATGCTTTGCTCTTCTCAACTTGTCTGAGCCCCCCTTTACCTAAATGAGTTTTGCCATATGTCCAAAGTGCTGCCATGAGTACACAGTTTTCCTCATGGCTAAGGTTATCATGCCTGTCTGGATCCCTTACTCTCCATCTGAATTACACTGTGAGGAGGAAAAGGAAAAACAAATAAAATAAAAGGGCTACCGTCAGGCAGTTATCACAGTACTGTCTGCATGGCATCAGCAGTTAAAAACAAATAAAATAAAAGGGCTACCGTCACGCAGTTGTCACAGTGCTGTCTGCATGGCATCAGCAGTTAAAAACAAATAAAATAAAAGGGCTACCATCAGGCAGTTATCACAGTACTGTCTGCACGGCATCAGCAGTTAAAAACAAATAAAATAAAAGGGCTACCGTCAGGCAGTTGTCACAGTACTGTCTGCATGGCATCAGCAGTTAAAAACAAATAAAATAAAAGGGCTACCATCAGGCAGTTATCACAGTACTGTCTGCACGGCATCAGCAGTTAAAAACAAATAAAATAAAAGGGCTACCGTCAGGCAGTTGTCACAGTACTGTCTGCACGGCATCAGCAGTTAAAAACAAATAAAATAAAAGGGCTACCATCAGGCAGTTGTCACAGTACTGTCTGCATGGCACCAGCAGTTAAAAACAAATAAAATAAAAGGGCTTCCGTCAGGCAGTTGTCACAGTACTGTCTGCACGGCACCAGCAGTTAAAAACAAATAAAATAAAAGGGCTACCGCCAGGCAGTTGTCACAGCACTGTCTGCACGGCACCAGCAGTTAAAAACAAATAAAATAAAAGGGCTGCCATCAGGCAGTTATCACAGTACTGTCCGCACAGCATCAGCAGTTAAAAACAAATAAAATAAAAGGGCTACCGTCACGCAGTTGTCACAGTACTGTCTGCACGGCATCAGCAGTTAAAAACAAATAAAATAAAAGGGCTACCATCAGGCAGTTATCACAGTACTGTCTGCACGGCATCAGCAGTTAAAAACAAATAAAATAAAAGGGCTACCGTCACGCAGTTGTCACAGTACTGTCTGCACGGCATCAGCAGTTAAAAACAAATAAAATAAAAGGGCTACCATCAGGCAGTTGTCACAGTACTGTCTGCACGGCACCAGCAGTTAAAAACAAATAAAATAAAAGGGCTACCATCAGGCAGTTATCACAGTACTGTCTGCATGGCACCAGCAGTTAAAAACAAATAAAATAAAAGGGCTACCGTCACGCAGTTGTCACAGTACTGTCTGCACGGCACCAGCAGTTAAAAACAAATAAAATAAAAGGGCTACCGTCAGGCAGTTGTCACAGTACTGTCTGCATGGCACCAGCAGTTAAAAACAAATAAAATAAAAGGGCTACCATCAGGCAGTTGTCACGGTACTGTCTGGATGGCATCAGCAGTTAAAAACAAATAAAATAAAAGGGCTACCGTCAGGCAGTTGTCACAGTACTGTCTGGATGGCATCAGCAGTTAAAAACAAATAAAATAAAAGGGCTACCGTCAGGCAGTTGTCACAGTACTGTCTGCACGGCATCAGCAGTTAAAAACAAATAAAATAAAAGGGCTACCATCAGGCAGTTGTCACAGTACTGTCTGCACGGCATCAGCAGTTAAAAACAAATAAAATAAAAGGGCTACCGTCAGGCAGTTGTCACAGTACTGTCTGCACAGCACCAGCAGTTAAAAACAAATAAAATAAAAGGGCTACCGTCAGGCAGTTGTCACAGTACTGTCTGCACGGCACCAGCAGTTAAAAACAAATAAAATAAAAGGGCTACCATCAGGCAGTTATCACAGTACTGTCTGCACGGCATCAGCAGTTAAAAACAAATAACATAAAAGGGCTACCATCAGGCAGTTGTCACAGTACTATCTGCATGGCACCAGCAGTTAAAAACAAATAAAATAAAAGGGCTACCGTCAGGCAGTTATCACAGTACTGTCTGCACGGCATCAGCAGTTAAAAACAAATAAAATAAAAGGGTTACCATCAGGCAGTTATCACAGTACTGTCTGCACGGCACCAGCAGTTAAAAACAAATAAAATAAAAGGGCTACCTTCAGGCATTTATCACAGTACTGTCTGCACGGCATCAGCAGTTAAAAACAAATAAAATAAAAGGGCTACCATCAGGCAGTTGTCACAGTACTATCTGCATGGCACCAGCAGTTAAAAACAAATAAAATAAAAGGGCTACCGTCAGGCAGTTATCACAGTACTGTCTGCACGGCATCAGCAGTTAAAAACAAATAAAATAAAAGGGCTACCATCAGGCAGTTATCACAGTACTGTCTGCACGGCATCAGCAGTTAAAAACAAATAAAATAAAAGGGCTACCATCAGGCAGTTGTCACAGTACTATCTGCATGGCACCAGCAGTTAAAAACAAATAAAATAAAAGGGCTACCGTCAGGCAGTTATCACAGTACTGTCTGCATGGCATCAGCAGTTAAAAACAAATAAAATAAAAGGGTTACCATCAGGCAGTTATCACAGTACTGTCTGCATGGCACCAGCAGTTAAAAACAAATAAAATAAAAGGGCTACCGTCAGGCAGTTATCACAGTACTGTCTGCATGGCATCAGCAGTTAAAAAACAAATAAAATAAAAGGGCTACCATCAGGCAGTTGTCACAGTACTATCTGCATCGCACCAGCAGTTAAAAACAAATAAAATAAAAGGGCTACCGTTAGGCAGTTATCACAGTACTGTCTGCACGGCATCAGCAGTTAAAAACAAATAAAATAAAAGGGCTACCATCAGGCAGTTATCACAGTACTGTCTGCACGGCACCAGCAGTTAAAAACAAATAAAATAAAAGGGCTACAGTCAGGCAGTTGTCACAGTACTGTCTGCACGGCACCAGCAGTTAAAAACAAATAAAATAAAAGGGCTACCATCAGGCAGTTGTCACAGTACTGTCTGCACGGCACCAGCAGTTAAAAACAAATAAAATAAATGGGCTACCGTCAGGCAGTTGTCACAGTACTATCTGCATGGCACCAGCAGTTAAAAACAAATAAAATAAAAGGGCTACCGTTAGGCAGTTATCACAGTACTGTCTGCACGGCATCAGCAGTTAAAAACAAATAAAATAAAAGGGCTACCATCAGGCAGTTATCACAGTACTGTCTGCACGGCACCAGCAGTTAAAAACAAATAAAATAAAAGGGCTACAGTCAGGCAGTTGTCACAGTACTGTCTGCACGGCACCAGCAGTTAAAAACAAATAAAATAAAAGGGCTACCATCAGGCAGTTGTCACAGTACTGTCTGCACGGCACCAGCAGTTAAAAACAAATAAAATAAATGGGCTACCGTCAGGCAGTTGTCACAGTACTGTCTGCACGGCACCAGCAATTAAAAACAAACAAAATATAAGGGCTACCGTCAGGCAGTTGTCACAGTACTGTCTGCACGGCACCAGCAGTTAAAAACAAATAAAATAAAAGGGCTACCATCAGGCAGTTGTCAAAGTACTGTCTGGATGGCATCAGCAGTTAAAAACAAAATAAAAGGGCTACCATCAGGCAGTTGTCACAGTACTGTCTGGATGGCATCAGTAGTTAAAAACAAATAAAATAAAAGGGCTTCCGTCAGGCAGTTGTCACAGTACTGTCTGGACGGCATCAGCAGTTGCTATGCATGCACAGCCCTGGACTATGAATGCCATCTTATATCTTGTTGGTGGTTACCCTATAAAATCTGTTTTTTGGGTGTGCCTATTATTTTTGCAAAAGGTGCATTGTAGCATACTCGCATTGTATGGAATTTCATTTCTCTGGACACCTATTGTCTGTAATACAATTATTTATGATCTGTTATATTGTATTTGGGTGGGATTGTCACCCCACCTATGATTCTTTTTCTTCCTTATACCTGTAGCTTTTGCCTACATCCACAGTTTTGAGAAAGTAGTATATCAAAAAAATGAAGATATGAATGAATATGTTGTTCATAGATTAGTACTAAGCTAGCTGTCCTGATGAGCCATTTTAAGCTTAGCCAATTATCCCTTGTGAGACTCAAACCCTGCACCTTGTGTTTGTAAGGCAAACACCTTAACCATTAGGCCACCCTCTTTTCAAGAAAGCTGGCATATTAAAGCAATAATCCATGACTGCGCATGGTTATATCAGGATTAAAGAACACCAACCATGGGTAAATCCTGATATACCCACAAACAGGAGTGGATTACTGCTTTTATGGCATTGTTTGAGCATGAAATTACTTACCTTTCATAAATAATGTGATTGTATAAGGGAAAATCTGTCTTTTTCCGCACTGTGTTTGCTATACTGATGAACCACACATGCACATGGAACATATTTTCCCATGCTTGCACTCAGAGCCAGGCACGAGGAGACATTTTAGAAAAAACAGCATCTCTGTTGTCTTTTTTTAATCTGTTGAAAAATAGACATTTACAGGGACAATACAAGTATATGAGGAAAATCAGATATGTTTCTGTTTTAGTTTTACAGAACATACATAATTTTTCTCATATTTTGGTGTATCCTCCCATATTTAAAATAGAAAAGTCTGTCTGCTAAATGGTAGTTCAGTGTCCGGACTTTTCTCTATTGGTGTACGCTTGATTTACAATGGGCACACTAATTGAACTATCCAATCAGCTTGCTCATTTTTCAATAGTAATGAGCTGTTACTATATATTAGAAGCATAACTGTATCAGCTGTGTGAAAACAGGGAGTGATTTATAGCTTTTGTTACATAAGAAAGATCGGGATAATCATGATATGGTGTTTGACCTCAGATCAGAAAATTGCATGTTTGATTCCCACTATGGCCATCATTAAATGACTGGTTTTGTTGGGCAGATATCACGGAGGATAAAGTCTATGAACTGTTAAAGAGCTGCTTTTTGTAGTCTAGGACTTGATTTCCTATGCTGTATTTACCTACTGTATGACTATATGCAGAGACACAGATTTAGTAACCTTCTCCATGTTCTGTACTAGGTAATATGTTCTTATGCCTGTCTTGAAATATATATTTCTAAGGTTCCAGTATGCTTATAATGTTAATGTTCGAGTCGCCTCCTTATTCATTGCACCGTTTTCTTGTGGACTGTTCAGTCATTTCTGCAGCGCTCTGTAGCATTCTGTTGTGATTTCAAAGATCTTTTGCAATCAGCCAGCTATTTAATTCCATTTTTGTTAATCACCTTAATGATGAGCATACTGTACGTTAGGGGAACACCTGCTACTGTCCCCGCTTTTTGTGTATCTTAAGATGGCAGTTTGTAGGAATCAGTAACAGACATACCCAGAAAGCTATGCAATCTGAATACATTATCAGTCTTATAAATACGAAGCAAAACAACTGAGATATAATTATCTTTTGTAGTGAAAATAATGTCCTTCACATTTGAGGTATCCATTCACTTTGGTTTATGCATGTGAGCGCATTCTTTAATCTTTTCTTTTGAAACAAAGGAAGAGCATTATGTTTTAGGACATTTATATCACAATTTCACATCACTTCACAAATCAGAATGGATTAAAATAAATGTGCCATAATAATATACAAATGCAGAAGATGGGTTCATAGCATTCATATTGAGCTTGTACAGACTTGCTAAATGTATTCAACAATATATAGAACTATTTCTTTTTGCAAAACAGAGCCATCAGTCAGCTGTCAGACAGCATAACAGGATACTTTATTGCAGTGAGCTATAGACTAGTATTCATGCTTTTTTTTTTAGATATGATTTGGAAGAAATAATTCTGACATTTAAGAACTCCATTCTTTGTTGTGAAAATAAAGTATAGCGCATGAAGTTACAATTAAAAAAATAATTTAATAGTTTTTAATAATGCAGGGAAAGTTGATTTAATTAGACGTTAGAGTGCATCCCAGCAGTCAAAAATGAGATAGGGGCCCATTAACTACATTTATAGTTATAAATTAAAAACCTCATCTGCCTTGAAGAAACACACTAGAAAAAGACAAATGCTATTTAAGAAATTAAAAGAAAATGTTGTGATCAATTAGACTGCAAGTAAAAATGAAATCATTTCTGAGATAATTAATTATGAAAGGATTCATAACATCTGAAGCATGCAGCAAAAAAAAAAAAAACTAGGAACTCCAGTTTCTTTGGATTTAAACAGATGTCTGCTCAATTACGCATTGTTCTGATGCACTTAGAGTTTAAATATAAAGTACGTTTAGATGGACAGAAAGTAACAGAACTACAGTATCAGTAGAGGGACTCTAAGCTTTTTGTATTCATTTTATACTTAAACCCAGAGACTTATAAGCAAAGTATTAAATGTCACTTTTTAACTGCTTGGAGAAAGGAGGCATCCCACATCAAAGATAAGCATATGCACATGCGTGATTGCTTTATTAGTACATTTGCAGACATGTATGTAGGTGTGTTTCACCTATAGATTGGTTGTATCTTACATGTTTGAGTAAAATTTCTTCCTAATTATTTTTTTAATGGTTAAATAATCTGACTCATGCATAACATGTTATGACTTCAGTTCAGACCTTGTGGCTGCAAAAAAGGCGTCACTGATTATCAATATCAATATCAGTAGTATCATGAGGTAAATGGTAGTAAATATCAGGCATGATTTACCATGCATTAGGTAAATGGTAGTAAATATCAGGCATGGTTTTCCATGCATGAGGTAGTAAATATCATGCATGATTTACCATGCATGAGGTAAATGGTAGTAAATATCAGGCATGATTTACCACGCATTAGGTAAATGGTAGTACATATCAGGCATGGTTTTCCATGCATGAGGTACAGGGAAGTAAATACAAAGAGTGATTTACCATGCATGAGATACAGGGTAGTAAATATCAGGCATGATTTACCATGCATGAGGTAAATGGCAGTAAATATTAGGCATGATTTACCATTCATGAGTTACAAGGTAGTAAATACCAGGCATGATTTACCATTCATGAGGTAAATGGTAGTAAATATCAGGCATGATTTACCATGCATTAGGTAAATGGTAGTAAATATCAGGCATGATTTACCATGCATGAGGCAAATGGTAGTAAATATCAGGTGTGATTTACCATTCATGAAAAACAGGGGAGTAAATATCAGGAAGAAGAAGAAAAAGCTAGATGGGGTGGTTGGGATGGACAGAAGAAATGATAGAGTGATTAAGTACTATTTAAGCATGATAGTAAGAAGGAAGAGGGGCAAACTGTAATAATGTTAGTGGGCAAAAACAGAATACAAGAACATGCTAGATTGTGGGCAAGGTGGTTTAGCTTCATTTGACATTAAGCACTGGATATAATGTAAATGATAAATATGAGGGTGAGAAAGAGATACATGATTATTTTCTCTGGTACATCAGGTGAAATTTTTCTGCCTGTTTAAAGCACCGGAGTAAGCTGAACTGATTTAGTTAGGAGAATCACATTTTATAATTTGGGGAACCCATATAAGAAGGGAAGAGATAAAAAGATGCTCTTGTAGAAGATGATGGGTCCTTGATAGGACAAATCGCTGCAGGAAAGGACCTAGAGCAGAGAGTTTTAGTGGGTTATTTATTTATTTATTTATTTATTTATTTATTTAATATTTGTTGACTGGGAAAGTCTGACTGGACAAAAAAAAAAGTCCATTTTCAGTGGAGGCCCAAGGAGAAAAGCTCCACATAAGTACATAGTACAATTACAATTGAATGTAACTGTAAAAACACATATCAAAATAATTATAATAAAACAGATAATTTGTGTCTGTTTACAGATTATCAGGTAAACCTAGCATTTATATGCAAGAGAGATGAACAATATTTATATAACAGTCCTGCATGTAGTGAGATGTATTTGAATTGCTTAACCTTCTACAGTACATTAATTACATAATCTGGTTAAATACAGATTGCAAAAATATTTGAACCAAAAGAACAAGAAAAGGGGAGAAGAGGTTACTGGATTTGTGTAGAGTTGCTTGTAGAGCAGTTAGAGGTTCTATAAAGGTAAGGAATGCTATCCAGGATTAGTACATGAGCAGATGTATGCGGATTTTAGATGAGTTTTTAATAATTTTTTTGAAGTTAGTTTTAATATGTTATGTTATGTTATGTTATGTTATGTAGTGTTATGTTATATTCTTGTGTCATGTTATGTTTTGTTTTGTTGTGTTTTGCTGTGTTGTGTTGTGTTATGTTAGGTTATGTTAGGTTACGTTAGGTTAGGTTATATTATGTTAGGTTATATTATGTTGTGTTATGTTATATTATATTGTGTTATGTTTTGTTAGGTTAGGCTATGTTGTATTATGTTATGTTACGTTATGTTACGTTATGTTATGTTATGTTATGTTATAGGTTATATTATATTGTGTTATGTTATGTTAGGTTAGGCTATGCTGTGTTATGTTAGGTTGTATTGTGTTATGTTATGTTGTGTTATGTTATTTTATGTTGTGTTATGTTATGTTGTGTTATGTTATGTTGTATTATATTATGTTATGCTGTGTTATGCTGTGTTGTATGTCATGTTATGCCATGTAATGTTATTTCGTGTTATGTTATGTTATGTTGTGTTATATTATGTTGTGTTATGTCATGATGTGTTGTGATATGTTATGTTGTGTTGTGTTATGTTGTTTTGTGTTATGTTATGTTATGTTTGTTTTGTTGTGTTATGTTATGTTGTTATGTTATGTTGTGTTACATTATATTGTTGTGTTGTGTTATAGTACGTTATGTTGTGTTGTGTTGTGTTATGTTATGTTATGTTGTGTTATGTTATATAGTTGTGTTATGTTATGTTGTGTTATGTTATGTTATGTTATGTTAGGTTATGTTATATTATGTTAAGTTGTGTTATGTTATGTTGTGCTGTATGTCATGCTATGTTATGTTATGTTAGGATGTGTTATATTATGTTGTGTTATGTTATGTTGTGTTGTGATGTGCCATGTTATGTTGTATTATGTTATTTTATGTTATGTTATGTTGTGTTATGTTATGTTATTTTGTGTTATGTTATGTTAAGTTGTGTTATATGTTATGTTATGTTATGTTGTGTTGTGTTATGTTATGTTATGTTATGTTATGCTGTGCATGATGAACAACTACAGAGTTAAGTGAATGGCAGACGGCTTAGCATAGATAGCTGACATATCTCTCAACCTCTTAGTGCAAGAAATCTGGACAAAGCCAGACAGAATGAGGGGACAAAGACCCAAACATAGGGACAGATTTTAAAGATTACTATTCTAAACATAGAAAGTTGCTAGAGTAACTGGGTTTGTTTTACCATATATTTTCTGAAGGATTTGAAGTATGAAACTCAAATTTTTGTAATTATTTAGTGACTTCAATCTTCAGATCATCTCAGTGATTTGCCGGAAAGCCACACATTTTATGAGGAACAGACCAAAAATATGAACCAAAAATCTGGACATTCTGACAAAATCTGGACAGTTGAGATGTATGATGCTGACCATTGAAGGATAGTAAATGAGTGATATGAAAGGTGCATGAAGGAATATCAGCGGCAAGTCTAGTAAGTTTATAGGTCTAATTAAACCTTGGAAAGAACACAGCACTGGAGTTTAGCTTACAAACAGGCAACATCAGCCATGTAAGAAAAGTAAAAACCATAACAATAGCAGTTTGGACATAGCCAATGAGGAAAGTTTGATCATGTATGGTAAACTCAGTTTTGTTGAACATGACAGAGCCTACTGTCAATGTGGATGTTGACTTATTGTCTCTGAGCAAGGGTTATGCCTCATAATTTGAGTGTACTGTCTCTGTTGGGTTATTGTCTAATGCTGTCATTTTAATATGAGGCTCTGCTGCTGAGTGACTGAAAGACATTTGGAATGTCATTAATATAGTTTTGCTTAGGTTCAGATGGAGCACAGAATCATGTAATTAGGGTAGCTTGTTACCAGGGATCAAGAGAATGTTGAATGATCTGTATACTGAAAAGATGGTCTTTGCAAGGAGGGTTAGTGCAGGATTCTTGTGTAATAACATGCAGAACTTTGTACTAAAGAGGAATTGTTTCAGCACAATTTACAATCTGGGTTATGTCATGTAAATAGAAATCTGGATTTTGGCGCAGTATTGCTAGCATATTTCAACAGAATGAGACCTTAAGATTATGTTAAAGAACGGGTTATTAAAATGTAGATGGGATGGAAAACTGAACTGAAAGACATTTTAAGGAAGATTCCTAGGACTAACCACATAATTGTCATCACAATGAACAAAACATGCTGAAGGGATAGGTTCCTGACCCAGAGACTCCCCAGACTCTGGAATAGACTGCCCATACATGTCAAGCAGAGCACCTCTTTGGCCCTCTTCAAAAGGAACCTCAATGATTGGATGGGAGATAGAAATTCACCCCAGAGAATCACGTCAGTCACCCTGCTAGACAGGGGTCCAGGGAAGTAAATATTGTGGGAAGAAATAGCCAGGGAATTGTTATGGCTAGGCTTGTATAGGCCCTAGGGCTGCTAGCCTAGTACCAGTCTATGAACCTATGAGAAGACTTCTTGATTTTACATATTTTATGATTTATATTATATGATATATGATTTTATGTAGCAATTTCCTAACATAGCATAGAGGGAGAGCTTTGACTGTAGTGCACTGCTCAGAGTCAGTGAAGGAAATTGGAGATAAACAAGATACAAACTAAGATGCAGATTTATGAGTGCAGTTTTGGAAGTGCTCATCAATGGATATGGTCACCTGAGAAGGGCTGAGTCATATTATCTTTATGTTTATGCCATGTTGCCTATGATTTATCCTCAGACATGACCAATGGCATGCACTATGAACATCTTCATATTTTCAAAAATGTAAAAAAATAAACCCAGAGTTTGTTGTGGTTAAAGCAGTGTAACAAATTACAAGTGGACACCAACCCAGGTCTACATTATACATTAGCTTTTTAACACACTAGAAGAGAGCATTTTGAAACAATTTATTGGGGTTTCAGTCTCAAGTTTAATACCCGGTTGTATTTTCTGGCTTTGATAACTCATTTGTGTATTCTACAACTTATGGTCCTAGTATGGTGAACATACCTCTCCACCTCTAGAACATGAAATCTGGACAACGCCATCAATAATGGAGGGACAAAGGCCCAAAAATAGGGACACTTTTTAAATATTGTTCTTACAAACTTAGAAATTTGATAGAATAACAGGGTTTGCACTGGCATGAATTTTCTGAAAGGTATGAAGTCTGAAACTCAAATATCTGTCATTATTTTCTGACTTTAACCCTCAATGATTTGCCAGAAAACCACAATTTTATGGGTAAAGGACCAAAAATATGAGGTAAAAATCTGGACATTCTGCGAAAATGTGTACAGTTGAGAGGTATGACATTGGTAAACAGATTAGAGAAAACAAATTGTTCTTTTGCACCTAGGTATGGAAGATACACACAATTTAGCAAAAGCATATGCTGGGTATCTTAAACAACTCTGCAAAAATATTGCATTTGATTATCAGGATGCAGAATTACTAACATTTTTTTTTTCACATGAATAATTTTATTTGTATTTATTTTATTTTACATTTGTTTACTGGGATAGTCCGACTGGACCAGGTCCATTTACAGCAGATGCCCGGGGAGAAAAGCTCCACATTTGCATAACAATCAGACAAAATAAGACAGAAATACAAGACAGACAACAAACTTATCAACAATAAATGAAGTAAAGAAAAACAACATGTATGCCTGAGTGCATGTGTGTGTGAGTGTGTGTGTGTGTGTGTGTGTGTGTGTGTGTGTGTGTGTGTGTGTGTGTGTGTGTGTGTGTGTGTGTGTGTGGTGTGTGTGTTTCTGTGTGTGTGTTTATATATATATATATATATATATATATATATATATATATGTGTGTGTGTGTGTGTGTGTGTGTGTGTGTGTGTGTGTGTGTGTGTGTGTGTGTGTGTGTGTGTATGTGTGTGCGCATGTCTGTGTGTGTTTGTGTGTAGGTATGTTTGCATGTGTGGCTCGGTGTGCATTTGCGCATGCTTTGGACTTGTCAGCTCCATATGTACTGTGTTGGCACATAGTATCTCAGTATTTAAGTGGCCCTCCTTTGCTTATGCAGTGTCTGCTTGAAGAAACACTAGTACCATATCCGTATTGCTAACATATGAATTTGTTGTAATGTGAATAGTATTTAAATAAACCTGACTTATAGAGAAAAATATAAATAATAAACAGAAAATCTTAATATACATCTTGAAATGCAGAGTATTATGTGATGCATGTAGATTTCTCATATTAATGACATTCCCCCACAAAATATAGCATCTGTACAGTTTTACAGTGCAATTTGAATAAGTATATAACAGTTAAATAATATATATATATATATATATATATATATATATATATATATATATAGCTAATAGCTGATTTATACCCTTAACCTCATTCAATGTTTCTTCTCTAGAAAAGGCTTTGTTTGGCTGACACTTTTAAGTTCTGACACTGACCTTAGATAAATGTGATTTATTCCTTCTCTTTGTCCAATAAATGTGTTAAATGCTGCTATCTAAACCTTCCTCCTACAATAGTGTTTAGCTTTGTGGTAACCTGTCTGACTGCATATCATACATGACTGGGTGACATTCCAATTTTAGTGCATGTTTCACTATAATAACTCAGTCCTGCTATATCTACTACAGTTAAGAGAAAATACAGTGGAAGCAACTTGAGACACAAATTACAGCCTGTGTCATGTTGCTTTTATATAGGCTGCTTTTGTTCTTTCAAGTGTTATAAAAATTAAGCACTCTGACCCCCTTGACAACTTGATACCATATTTACTCTGATTTGGGTGTATGAGTTATAGCTCAATTTTCTTATGAATTTAAAACCTTCTTCCTCTTCCTAACTAAAATGGGACAAGCAAAAACTTGCCTGTATTTTTCCTTGCCTTACATTTTACGAAGATAGGTCGCCATACAGATAAAAATACATGATTTAATTCCTGGTTGAGTGCTACTAATATTTCAGAGACATTAACCTACATTGTTTATTCTAATTTTATTCTATGCAGTTCTGCCGAGACAATGACATTTCCTTTTTTAACTAGGTAAGTCCACAAGACACAAATTTACTTTCAGCAGCTACCTAGGAGCACTGTTTGGTTAATTGACTTGCTCAGATTTATACAAGCAGGAACTGGAGTGTGAGGAAATCAAACCCTGGATCACAGGAAGCATCTTGCTTAGACCTCAGAGCTTTAATCTTCTTTTTTAACACCTTGTCAGAGATCTGAAGAGAAAGCATTATAAAACATAAAAATGTTAAGTTATGTACATACAGCAATAAAGAAATACAGTGCCCGGCAATGGAATGTGATAGGGAATGGTACAGTATCCTGTAGTATTAAAAAGCAAAAAAATGTAGAAATGCAGAAAGTGTGAAGAAGCTACCAGAAATAATCAGTAAATGTGCAAACGGTTAGTACAGTGCAGTCAACAAGTCTGGAGCATGGCAATGCTTACCACAGCATGCTGTAATGTTGAAATAGTAGATGGTAACAGTAGGAAAGCTATATTTAAATAATAAAGACTAGTAAAGAGTACTGCCAAGGAACACACTGTGCAGAGCAATAGTAAGTAATAAGCTAGTAACAATACCTGGCAGGGTGACTGGCATTAGTGATACTGGAGTACTCAGAGGTGCTTTGAGGCCTGTTGTGATAACCTATACAATATCCAGTGTTGCCCAGTATTGGCCATACTGGGGAATACTATCATGATGACATAATGGGCTGCTTCTACTATAACGTGTATGTTTACTTTTTTATTATAAAAATATGTATTCTTTATGTTAATGTAACGTTGAATATTTCATCCATTATTAATGAAAACCAGCATGGAACCCCAAAAATCAGCCGTTGAGTGAACTAGAGAAGGCAGGTACATGAATATGCAAGTTACCCCTTTAAAAATACATTAATTCTGGTTTGTATGTAACACATCTTTAAAGGATAAATTGTCATATTCAAGTAAAATGTTGTAAAATACTATGTCAAAACATTTTGTTCTTTTCTCATATTCAGCACGTGAAGGACACAATCCTATCTGACCTTTTTTTTTTTGCACAACTGATGGATCTGAAAGCACCTGCTCTGGAAACCTAAATCTACACTAACAAGTAAGCAAGACTAACCGAGAGGTTAGGAAGTACTAGAAAGTACTGTTTTGGCTACGTTTAAGGCAAGTCTTGAGTACTGGATTGGTATTCAGATATTCACAGCAGGGTTACCACATATGATCCTGCTTTACTTGGAAGGTGAGCACTTTTAAACAGAAGAAAAGGGCTGCAAGAAATTTTAACTATGTCTTCTTAAAGTCCTATATGGCCAGTGATCTTATGGTTCCCATGACTACTTGCCCAAGTATCCTTCCCATACAACCACATGTTTATTAGGACACAGGTTTCATGGGAACATTTACTTAATCTTTGACCAATATTTGGAGGTAAGATATTTGTTGCATAAAGTAAACATTTCAACAATCCCTTTTGACTGTATTAATTACACTAGGCTAGTGACATCTTTTCAGGGAATATGAGGTTGTGTTTATACTACTACTGGAATACTGGAAATTTGTCCAACTCCCATTTGTGCTTTTTTTTTTTTTTTTTTTTTTTTTTTTAGGTACCGCAGGATCTTTTACATTTTTACATCCACCTGCACTACCACCAAGCAGATGGGGCTTTGATTTAATATTCTGTCAAAAGGATAACATACTCTGGAGTGACATAAACCCTTTATACTGCACTGTACTTGTCAACAATCCAGCTACTTTATGTGGAAAGAGAACTTACAACCTTCTGCAGATCCCTATCAAAATGTCAACTTACCATAATACTGAACTGCATATGATCGAGACGGAAGCACCATAAATCCACAAAAGTGAAAGTAAACATTGCCAAAAGTGTAAAACTCTGAAACGCAGCTGCGCATGAGCTGTTGCCACCAGTTGAAACATGTAAAACAATACAAATAAAAAAAGAAACATTTTAAACAAAATTATACATTTCATAATGTTTTTCCAGGGGGAGTGCACCCCTCTGCACCCCCTGTAAATTATGCATACCAACTCCAAGATCACACTACATTGGGGAAAATGGTAAATGCCAGTGGTGCATGCATGGCTGAATTACAGTGTTAAACTTTCAGCAATTAAGGATTTCTGGTGGTTTCATCTCAATCATATGCAGATTGCTGTTACGGTAATTCAACATTTTGAAAGGGATCCCCTTTGGCACCAAAGACAAATGTGTTACCGTTTACTTCCAATGGCACTCAATAATGTTGTAGATACTCTTCTTGCCAGATCAATAGGTATAAAATCTCAATCATTTTTTTTCTTGTGATGCTTTTGCTGAGCTAACAAAAATAATGTAAGACTGTCTTGTTGATTGGAGGAGATGTTTTAGAATTAACTGTTAACCATTTGTACTCTGTTATGAACATCTCAGTAGGAAACACATTTTAAGACATAGTGAAAACAAGAGACCAAGACTAGACTTTTTTATTTTGCTCAAAAATGTATTAAATATTAGCGATAAAATGGAAGGGATACAAAAGAGAGGATGGAAAAGGAACACCAATAAGGTGATAGACATGACTTTATCATAATTAAAATATCCAGGTAATGTACGCTAAACAAGATATACAGAGAAATTACTATTTACAGGGACAGGATTTCAAGTCACAGTTGTCACTACGTATGGCCAGCATGATGGGGTAGTAATGTGAAATGGCCATATACAGTTTTTCCAAAACATGACTTCAGTGCCACATTGTTATGAGGCTGTACATGGAAATAATGAAGCCTTATTAGAGCGAGATATACATGTTATGCACATGACATAAAATATAGACAAAAATCCATCATATTAGCAAGCCATCACCACACTTATTCCCAGATTTCATACCTGCATCTGCACTCCTATCAAATCTGCTATAAACAAGTCCTCAAGCCACTATCCAAAGCCAAGAGCACTGCATCTATGGGGCCAAATACCATACCAGGCTGCTTACTGGCCAGCCTGAAAGAGGACCTGTTAGAGCCAATAGAGAGGCTATTCAGTGTCAGCATCTGAACAGGTTTGTGCTGAATGAATGAGAGGCAGAAGCTGCCATCCCCATGCATAAAGGTGGGGCATCAACTGACCCAGGAAACTGTGGACCTATAAGTCTGCCCAGCATCATCTGTGTGGCTATAGAAATTACAACTTTGGAATTAATACATAAGGACATAGATAACTTACAAACTGATGACCTAAGCCAATTTGTATTTGTCAAGGCCTTCTTAATCTGATTAACTTTGATAAGATTACCAAAGAACTTGATTATGTCAAATCCATACACACTGAATATCTAGACCTTATAAAGGCATTTGACACCATCCCACACTAAGGTACTGTAGCTAAACTATCGCAGCTAAATGTTAGTCCATGCAAACTCACCAGAAAGAAAATTGGCTCACAAATAAACCTGATGAAATTAGTGTATGCAACTTCACGTCCTTTAAAAAGCCCTGCACACCAGGGTTCAGCCACTCTGCTTTGGAATTTACTTACAGGAGGTCAAAGCTATTGTTAAGGGTTTATGGCTGACCAAGTTTGCAGATAACTGCAAATGGGATACCATCATAAACTCTCCAGAGGACTCCAATATACTCCATGAGGGCCTTTCCCAACAAATAAGTTATGCCAAACCATGAATTAAAACTAAATGCCAAGAAATATATAACAGTATTCTTCAGGAAGCAAGAAGTCCTTTGTAACTATCACATTAACAACACACCCCTAAAACTGATCTGGATGTTAGGGACCTGGGAACCTGTGTCCTTTGATCACCATGTTGTAAGAAAATGTTTCTTCATTATACACTTTATTACTAAGGGTATGGTGTCCAAGCCCAGGGAAATAATCATTTCATTTATTCTGCACTCATGAGACGGATCGAGTATAATGCCCCCTTTGGTGCATACCTGTCTAAACATCTGACACAACCTAAATACCCACAATCCTTTTTTGTTAAGAAAAACAAAGGCGTAATTCATAAAAAGTATACAGACGATCTCAAAGCCTTGTCTCTCTTGTCAGTGTTATAGAGGCTACTGGGACTATTTCTGCCTCAAATACAGACCCAATCCTATCAGACTTAGTGCGCATTTTCATTTCCAATGTGGCCATAAACACTTGCTCAAGAAATCTAAATCTGAATTACAACATACAGATATATATATCAGAAAGAAAGCCACTTGCTTGGAATCAGAGGAAGTGTGTGCTCCCAGTAAGGTATATCTGCAATATCCACACTTGTCTCATTAAAAATAGTTCATTCACCAAGAATAAATTGTTCACCAAAATGAGTAAGTTAAAAAAAAACTCTGGTGTTTCTGTCTTCCAAATTTTCCAGACATCATCAGAAGTAGTTTCTCTACCTAAGTTCCCCAAAGTATATTTTCCTATCATTAATTAGTGAATAACCTAACAAAGGAAAGTTATTACTTTCATTGAAGAACCATTAATGAAATTCACTTTCCAAACATAGTCACCAAATACAGAGCACAAATGTAAAACCAAACAACAAACACAAGTCATCACCCAAATCATCAGTGTCAATCATAATCCACAATATGAGGTTTATAACAATTGCAAGTGCTTAAACATTAAGGAACCTTAAAACTGTCCCAAATTCTTACTGAAACTGAAAAAAGAGAAAAATAACCCTATTATGCTTGTTTATAGATAGATAGATAGATAGATAGATATAAATATATATAGTAAATATATAGTAATAAATATATACTCTATATTAGTGGGTCTTCTTGTGCAGCGCCATTTTAAAATAGTTATTTTTGGCCTGCTCATGGTGAGAAAGCTCTCCCCAGCCCCTTTCAGTGTTCATGCCTGCAAGTAAGTGCCTGCATTTGTTTAAGCTATTTTCAAATATTTGGTGCGCACCTGGGTAAATAGGGATTTTTATGCTTTCCAACTGAAGTACTTAGCTAACTGTATGTAGTCTAGAAAACTAACTGAAATAGTGACTGCTTTTACCACAGAAACTGTTTGCTGTTAAATATACTGTTATGCTTACAATGGATTTTGGCTGGAGACTTGTGTAATGTAATGTTCCTTAACTGGTTTCGACTGTTTTGTGTACTTGCCTACAGTATCCTTTCCCTAGTTATTTTTAGAAGCTGCAACTTATGATACATAACCTTCAATGTGACAATGTGTTCTGAATTGAAAGCATTAAGAACAAGAGGGTACCTAAGGGACTGAGGGTCTACCATTTTCCTAATGGGTTAACGGAAGAAGACCCTGAGTTTTGTAAACTTATTGAAATGTTGGACAGGCATGGCACAGAACTTATGGAGTTCATCATAAGTATTAATAATGAAAAAATAGATAGCTTATTTGAGGAAGTGGAAATAATTAATGAAACTATTATGAATGATGTTTAGTTTGATGATGTTTGCAATAGATATGATGCTGTTTTCCAAAAAATAGAGGAACAAGTGAATGAAAAGGTGAAAAGGAAGCGCAAGAAATTCCACAGGGATTTTTGTGATTTTAGGGACAAGACAGCCTACCCCCTTCCTAGATCATATTATAAGAATAACAACAAAGGGAATGAGGAAGTGTTTCACCCACCACACACCCATATTAATGACAGGTCAGATAACTATGAACAGGAATATCCAGCTTTAAGGAGATCTGAATGGTTATTGAACAAAAACAATGTACCTAAGGGCAGGCATTTTTTAGAACATCAAGGGGTGAACAAAGGTGTGGGTCAGATGGCTTCCCATCAGAAATGGAGGAAGAACAGTTATTACTGACTGATCAGGACAGCACAGAGGAAGAAATTATCTCCTCTTTTGATGGGGTATTACTGAGTTATAGGGGTTTTAATATATTCAACTATGCTGGGTTAGGAATCAGTAAGAACCATTTTTTTCTGTTGAAGAAGGGTATAAAATGTGTGCCTAACAGGAAAGGAGACATTTCACAGATTATTATGGATTTTATTTATTTATTTATTTTATTTATTTACAAGGAAGTTAAATTTACGGTACCTATTTAAAGGTACTTCTAGTTTACCACCACAGTTACATTTTAAAAGGAAAAGTTGTTTTAACCCACCCTTACACCTTACAATATTTACATTTGATAAGGTTTGTACACAGGAGATTTATGAGTCCTACTATAATTTTAAATGTAGGTAATACAACCTGTCCTTTGAGGAGAACCAACTTTTAAAAGAACTACGCAGGAATACTAACTTGAGGTTTATAAAACCTGATAAGGGGGAGGTATGGTGATTGTGAAGAAGACATATTATACTAATAAAATCTACAGTATGTTACAGGATGATGATAAATATGAGACATCTTCCTTGAATGAGATTAATATTGCTCATAAAAAAATACAATTATGTTTGGAAGATTCACTTTTACAAGGTGTTATTAAGGAGGAAGTTTTTGAATTCCTTTGTACTGACCATCCTAGAATCTTGATTATGTTTGGGATACCAAAAACTCACAAAAATATCACCGACCCCCCCCCCTTATAGGTTAATCATTAGTTCTGAAAATAGTACAACTTTTCCCTTGGGTATTTTTGTAGAAAGGGTAGTAAAGGACAGTTTGAAGAACATCGATTACACCCTACTTGATTATTGGGATTTTTTAAGCAGGATTAAAAGTGACTATTATAATGGGAATAACACTTTTGCTACTATCGATGTCGTAAACTTGTTCATTTCGATTCCCCATTATGAGGGGTTAACTTTTTTCTATGAGGCCCTCTTGGAAGTATGTGACTCAAGTAATAACCTTCTAAATTTTGTTATGGTCCTCATGGACATTATTTTAAAAAAAATAATTTCTTCACATTTGAGGGTGAATTTTTTAAACAGACTAAAGGGGTGGCCATGGGTATTAGTTGTGCCCCCCCCTTTTTGCAAACTTAGTAATGTACAGATAGGAAAAAGAACATATTTTTAATAGTAAATTCCCAGATCAATGGTGGACCTACCTCCGCTTCCTGGATGACATATTTATTTTGTGGAAGAAAGATGGGGAAATTATGGAATTTTTTGATTATATTAACAGAGTATGTAATTATTTTAAATTTACTAGTACTCTTAGCAAGGATTCCATTAACTATTTGGATGTAACTTTTGCTTTGGACAGGGACAAAAAAGGTTTCACATCCAGAGTATACAGGAATCCAACTGTTTCGAATGACTATTTGGAATATAACAGTAGTCACCCGGGTTAGACAAAGAGAAATATTGTAAAAGGGCAGATGGTGAGGCTTGCCAGAATGTGTTCAAGTCAAGAGATTTGTAAGAGGGGAATGGTTACCTTGGTAAACCTCTTTATAGAAAGAGGCTACCCGACACAACTGCTATACCCTATATGTGAGGAAGTTATGAATGAATGGGGAAAAAGACTTAAACCTTTATTAGGAACAACAACTGAACCTATAGGGAACCCTGAGGTCCAGAACAGTGACAAAAATTACAGTCAAGCATTGGTTTTAACATTTGGTGAGCTGAGTAAGGAAATTAAACAGATAGTGAGAAGAAATTGGGTCGTGTTTAAAAGTACAGATGGCCTTATGGATTTTACAGGTAAAGAACCTGTGTTTGTATTTAAAACTAATTATAATTTAAAATTCTTATTGGAGCACCCTATTCATTCAAGTGGTCTACCAAGAGTGACCAGGAACTGTGGATCATGTGCCTACTGTCTGTACATTTTGGGTGTTGAGTACATAGAAATAGGGTCCCCTAGGAGGAAAGTTATATTGAAAAGGGGCTCTTGTGGATCTAAGGGGCTAGTGTATGTGGCAATTTGTCAGAACTGTCAACAGTTCTATGTAGGCAAAACTGAAAGGGCTCTCCGTAGGATATATGAACACCTTTACACTATTAGACGTGAAATTGAGAACAATGCCCTATATAGGCACTTGACGGGGAACGTACTATGTAAAACTTTTCACTTTGAGATTTTAGAAATTGTAGGAAGTAACTTGAGGGGAGGGAATTGGAAGAACAGACTTGAGAGGGAAGAGTTAATGTGGCAGTTTAGACTAAATTCCACCCACCCCCTGGTATAAATGAGGCATGTAGCATCATGCCAGTATTGAAGTACAAGGCATTAAAGCTTTAGAAGACTTTTTTATCAAAAAGATTTTTAAATAAGGCATTTAATATATAAACTGTGAATAATAGTTTTGTAATATTGTATTATTGCACATTTAAACTTGGAAGTGTTCATATATTTTTTTATGTCATTAATAAGATTGTTCTGAATTAATTTAAAAGCATTTTTAACTTTTGCCCTTACAAGGGCTTCCCTACATTTTGGCTCTTAATTGACAATCAACTTTAATTGTTCACCAGGGACTATTTAAGTATAGTATTGATGTATTTTAATTTGTTCTGGAGAAGTCTTGGGTTACAAGATGAAAGTGTGCTTGACTACTGGTTTGGGTTATTGTAATAAATCAACCTTTTATTTACTTTGGAGGTTGCTGTGACACTTTTTTCCTACTATTGCCACAGGAATTGCTTTGTCTGTTCATTGGTAGAAGCTGCAATTGCACATATTATATTCACTAAAGCAGTGTTTTAAGTTGCCAGAGATGGAAATGCTTGTTCCCTGTTAACAACTGGCAGGTTTCTTCGGCCTCTATTGATCAGTGCTACTCTGTATTACTTAGCATTACAGTCCTGCATAACTGTGTGTTCTGTGTTATCTTCAAATGTGTTCTAACTAATTATTGCCTACTGCACCTGGGGAAATGGTTAGTTTCAGAAATGATGACTGCATAAGTATGTGTTTTACTGTTAATATTATATGATTTCTGTCTGCTATCTAATCCACTACAAGCCCTGAGGTCAGCTTGTGATCTGTTGAACTTCTGCCACTCTCAGTCATTGCACGCTCACTCCGCAGACGCCACAGATCCCCTTACAGCCTCTCTAGGTTCCTTTATACCTCTCCTCACAACACACATCCACACTCAGTCAGCTCACCCTCACTCCTCTTACTTTACTGCTCACTGAGGTGTTGTGCACTTTGCAGTAACTAGCCATTTTACTAACATCACTTATTATCTCTTTTTTACAGCACACTTGATCTGCTTGTATCATCGTAGCTCAAGTCCCCTCCCCCCACAGCAACTACAACATTGCGAAATAAACCCACTGCTATGGTCTGATTTCTCCCTACCATTATTGCAAGTCAAGAATAACACTTTTAATAAGGATACCCACCAGACAAGTTTGCATAGGTGACTGGATGTTTATAGTTTTTTTTATCAAGAAACCCGGTCCTTTTATAGTTATGTTTTAAACATTGTGACTGGATGTTTACATTTTTTATAGCAAAATTGGTACTTTTACTGGTTATATTTTAAACATTGTTTTGGCCGGTGTGAAGACCTGCAAGAGACCCCACCCCCACCTCAGGCACCTATAGCTTTGTCTGTTGCCACTAGGTGGTGTAACTAACAATGTACTTGCTGTATCTTGTCCCAAATAAATCTGCCTCCCCATTACAATTACTGTAAAGTAAGGCTAGTACTATTTACTTTGTGTATTTTGTCCCCAGATATATTTGCCTTCCTTTGTTGATTTACTTATACACCAAGGCCATAAAAGTAGTGATCTGCAACTATCTGTCTATACCCATACCTTTCTGCCTCTACCTCTTCCTTGTTTACACTTAGCTTACAGCTCCAAGATTTCTATTTCTCATACTGATTTTTTTCTTTGCATTCTTCTCTGAGGGGGCCTGCCACTCAGATCACCATTGCTATGCTTGGGCTCACTTTGTTCCCTTACCCTACCCCCAGTCCCACCCACCTTGCATCACCTAGACTTATACAAACTCTAATTACTGCCCTAACTTCCCCCAATCAACAGTCAACCTCCTTCCACTAGTCACACCTCAATTAACCAATACACTATCTGTAACACTCATCCTTCCCCTCACAAAACGTAATTGCAACTGTCCTTAATCACTCTACTCTCACCACACTACACCAGCACCCCTCTGTCCCTACATCTTCTATATCACACCATCCGGCTAACCTAACATTTAAATAAAAAAAAAATACACACCATGCTCTTTCTCTTGCCCACACTCTATACCCTACTGCTATCTGCATACTATCTAACATCCTACACTAACCTATAGACACAACATGCCCAATAGCCCCATACTGTATTATACTAATACAGTCCACTCCTCACTTTCCTATCTTGCCTTCTCCTCCCAATT
This sequence comes from Protopterus annectens, assembly GCF_019279795.1. NCBI lineage: Eukaryota > Metazoa > Chordata > Ceratodontiformes > Protopteridae > Protopterus > Protopterus annectens. Next base: position 1,211,856,761 of record NC_056737.1, on the reverse strand, counting down.
CTACAGTCACACACCTATTGCATACTTCCATTTCAAACATGTAGATTTCAGCAATACCACCAACCACTTCAGCCAACAATTTCACATACTCTCCAAACTGTCACACAAACATGCACGTATATTATCACACATTATTCATAGTGGTGATATAAACCCCAGTCCCAGGCCACATACTATACAACATACCATCATGCCTACCATTCCACCCCTTCCTCACATTAAAACTTCAGACCTTCTCATTCTTAACATGAACCTTAGAAGCCTAGTTAACAAAATCTCAGACTTTCATGCAGTCATTGCGCAGTACTCACCAGACATTCTTCTAGCAACAGAAACTTGGCTAAAACCCCGTATATGAGACCCAGACATACTGCCACAAGGTTATTGCATACACAGGTTAGACAGGATCAGGAAGAAAGGAGGTGGGGATGCAATCTTCTACAAAGATAACCTAAGCATAGGCTACCTACCCATCAAATATGCTTATAATAACAAGTCTGACGTCCTACTAACATGGCTCAGAATCAACCCAAAGAAAAATATTACCATAATAGCCACTTGCATAACTCCCAACAACACTCCCACTTCCATTCAGGAACTCATAGCCTGGACAGCCTCAGCCTGCACCCATGAAACCTTTATCATAGATTACTTCAACTTAGACTGGAACCCTTGCACTGGTGATAACCCTTCCACCTTCATAAATCTACATGGTTTCTCCCAAACAATCCAGCTTCCCACTTAAATAGATAAACATAGCAAAAGGGAATCTATCTTAGACTGGACACGTATTAACAGTACCACTCACAACTATCTCTCTGGATGCCTTCCAATAATTTAAGTGACCATAGACCTACCTACTTAGTCCGTCATTAGCTCAACCCATCCAGAACCATAGTTTACAAAGTTGTACGAAATACAAAAACTTCTCCAATGAAGCATTCTCAGACATGCTCAATAAATGTAACTGGACACCACTCTGTCATCTCTAACTTGACCAGGCTGTAACATATTTTAATGACATATTTCTAGCTATTCTAAATAGCTTAGCACCAACTCGTACATGTTGTGCTAAAAATAAGAGATTGCCCTGGATATCAAAAGAAGCCATTAGATTTCAAAAACTAAGGGATAAAACCTGGTTTCAATACCAGAAAACAAAAAATAATAAAACTCTGTTAGCATACCAACAGCTCCTCAATCAAACAAGAAAACAATTCAAATTTGACAAAAATAATATTATACATCTATGCAAAACAAATATGAAAACAATCCGCAAAAGTTCTGGCAGGCAATTAACTCGCTCCTCCACTCAGGTAAACCACAACCCCAGAACCAACAACTAATAACCAAAGCATGAGTATAGTCTCATAAATCAACACCTATTTTATAAACACCACCCTCTCCTTAGTTACAGGGAACAATTCCACCCAAACATCTCTTCCACCTAATGTGGAAACTAACAACTCTTTTGACCTCAAACCTGTCCCAACTAACACCATCAGAGCAATGAAAAAACTGAAACCTTCTTCTTTATCATCTGACCAACTCCCCAGTGAGAACCTCAAACTTTTAGTCAATGCCATAGGTCTGCCTCATTCTGGTAAATAGGTGTATAGCAGAAAAAATATGCCCCAAATTATGGACAATTTCTTATATCACCCCTCTGCATAAAGGAGGAACTTTGTAGACTATGAATGGCCAAAGTATGTGTTCAAGGAGATTGAGTATGTGAAAACCTGTATACATTGAGATGAACTTTGTACTACGAACTCTGAGTAAACTGTGAATAGTGGAAAAGTACTAAAAAACAGGAGCCTGTTTGAAAGCAGGAAATGTGCCTTATATGGAAGTGTATCCGATTTTCTTCCTTGCCTAGAGATGTAGTAATGTGAACTGCTTTAAGCCTACGGGTAAACCACTGATTGGTTAATTGTCTTTTGTACTAATTTAATTGGTCTAGTTTATATTTTTGTACTGTCAGCAGTATCACCAGCATATAAGCTTATGCATTCCTTTGTTCGGGGAGTCTCCCTGGTACTTTCCATGAGGCTCCCATACATATGTAATAAATACCACTGAAAGAGAGGAAGAAGTGTCTTGTCTTCATTTAAGATAAAATGTTATAATGCAACAATTGGTGCCATTTACTCAGATCTGAATTGAAAACAGCTGCGGTAGTTGGGGATTGAACGAAGTACTGCTAGTTAAAGATCCAATGACAGAATTTTCTGTTCTGGCAGTGTTTCTTTCATTTTCTATACTTGCCTGCTTTAAAATTTGGTATTGATAATTTTATAGAAATGTAATAATTCCTCTCCTTCAGTTGTTTTGAGGTAAGTGGCATGCAATTTTTTTTTCTCTGCTATTGATTGTGCAGTATGAGAGTGGGTTAAAACGAAACACTGGCGATATAAGAGTGAAAGGAAATATGAGAGTGGGGCAAACGACGTTTATAAAACATCACAGCTACATCTGTAAAACACAGTATAGCTTATTGTGTGAAAATGGGAGTGAGTGTGGGGACCATAAAAGAGCCAGAGAGAGGTACACCAGCTGGGTATATGTATTTTTGTGTGTCCCGGGACAGTTGTATGTTTATAAGTCAGTGGGTCGCCCTCACTGAGGGCGATGGAAAACTTGCCTTTCCAGAAAATGGTAGTTTTAATAAAAATATTTTGTTTAATCTCCAAGGAAAATTAAAGAGAAAAGGAAGAAGAATACCAGGGTTGTGCTGGGCATCATTTTAATGATTGGATGACAGAGGCAAAAAAAAAGAGAAAAGGATTCGGTTATTAGTAGTTTAAAAGATAATCAGCAGAAATTAAAAGAGCAATTGAGGGAATTACAACAAACTGCTAGTAGTTTAGATGTAGCAAATGGTAAATGCTTGAAGGACCCACCCTTTAAGGGGCTTTATCCTGTGAAGGAATTAGCTAAATTCCAGATAACTGAATCATCGGAAGACGATAATGCATGGCTCCCCCCACCACCGACTGCACCACCAATTGTACCCCCGCAGTATCAGCCCCCCCTTGCTCAACAAGGAGCGGAAGCACAGCAGCCAGATTCCACCACTAAGATTCCACCCCTAGAGAAAGAGAACAAGCTGCGGACAGTCACTCTAGTGAATCTGATCCAGACACAAGCGATAGACAAAAGGGACCAAAAACTCGTAGTAAGACTAAAAGAAGCAAAAGCTGTAATGTATTTTAAAGCTAAACCCTATTATAAAGGTAAAGGGAAGCAACATTTGCACCAACAAAGGCATTTTGCCGAGTTCCCCACTATAATTGACAGTGGGGATGGGTATTTTGGACCAGATAAATTTAATCCAGATTCAGAATTGGAGTCGTCAGATGACGATAGATTGTTACCTTTGAGGGAGGTACCTAACCCAGCCCATGCTAGAAGTGCACATGAACCACCGACCATTGTAGTACCTAGGGCATGGTCGGCAGTTGATTTTCAAGCCATTACCAAATTGTTACTGCCTATTCATACTAATCCAGCTAAGTTCCAGCGTGTGCTGGTGGGATATATTTGTTTACAAAATCCTACAATAGAAGAAGTCAGGGCAGTTCTTCAGTACGCCATACTGGCTGATCTGATGAAACGGATTTGGGACCATGCTAATGTCCCTACTCTGATTGCAAAACACGATGCACACGGAGATAATGGGTTCGAAGCAGTCAGACAGTGTATAGTAGATGTTATCACAGTAATAGCTCCACCCACACAAACTGGTCCAAAATCAAGTCAGTTCTTCAAAAAGAAGACAAACCTGTTGACAAGTATTTAAATCATCTCACTGAAGCCTTTGAGGCTTATTCTGGTTACCCAGAACCCACCGAGGGGCTGGCACAGAGCGGATTGTTGGCTGCTTTCGTAGATGGGTTATGCCCACAAGTACAGGATAAGCTAAAGGAAGTATGTTTAAACTGGCCTAGTCTTGGATTGCATGAATTAGTTACACAAGTGCAATACCTCTCTGTCCACTTAGCACAGAAGAAAAAGGATTTACAGGAGAAATTGGTTAAAGTGCAGATTCAGATATGCACTGCCTTTGGGCAGCGTGGACGGGGAGGACAAGGATGGGGAAGAGGGAGAGGTGGATGCCAAAGGGCTGGAAACCAAAATAGACAAAACTGGCAGGAAAATCGATCAGCCACACTCCAAAGCTATAATAATCAGATGAAGTGTTTCAATTGTGGCCAAGTAGGCCATTGGAGAAATGAATGTCCGTATCTGGATGAGCAACCTGCCCCACACACTGATACATCACCTCAGTGGAATTCTAATTGGAGTACATCCAATCGGCAGTCATCACAATGAAGGTTCCCTGAACGATGACAACAGCAGTTGTGCCCTTTCATACCTGTGGATCAAGATGGACCACATGTTATGTTACTTGTCAAAAATAAACTGTACCCAGTTTTGATTGACACTGGAGCATCCAAATCTATGTTAGTTGGTGAAGCAGCAATAAATGTCCCCCTCTCCAATAAAGTAACTAGAGGGGTAGGTGTCTCTGGCATTCCCATTGAATATTCTGAAACCGTCCCAATCCCAGTAACTTTGGGACCTTTACAAGGCAATCATGCATTTTTAGTAGGACCCTCAGCACCTTTAAATTTATTGGGAAGAGATTTACTCTGTAAGCTGGGAGCAACCATCTTTTGCACTGCTGAAGGAGTATATTTACAAGTACCTTCAGATAAATAAGCTAGTATTTTGGTTACTTTAGATGAAAACGTCACTCTGCAAACAATGTGTATGCAGTCTGACCTTAATAAGAATAAGCATTTAAATTCATTACTCTCTCATCTATGGACCACTCATGATAATGATGTTGGGTTTCTAATTTCAGCCACTCCTGTAAAAATAACCATAAAACCCGGAGCAAAGTTACCTCGGGTACCACAGTACCCTTTGACGGTAGAGGCCACATCTGGTATTGCCCCCGTCATTTCTGCCCTGGTACAACAAGGAATTATAGTACCTACAACAAGTCCATGTAATACTCCAATTTTACCGGTAAAGAAACCTGGTAAACAAGCTTACAGATTTGTGCAAGACTTGCGAGAAGTCAATAAAGCTGTCTTGCCTGTTTTTTTCAATCGTACCAAACTCAGCTACAATTTTAAGCTGTATACAACCTACAGAAAGTTGTTTTATGGTTATAGATATTTCATCAGCTTTCTTTTCTATCCCAGTACATGCAGATAGTCAGTATTTGTTTGCATTCACTTATAAAGGCCAACAGTACACTTGAACCCAACTACTCCAAGGATATGTAAAATCTGCAACCCTATTCTCCAGAGAGATGCACAGACAACTGCAGGATTTACAATTACCACCACGTTCAGTATTGGTTCAATATGTAGATGATATTCGTATAGCTTCACAAGATACCCAATCTTGTATAGAGGACTCACTTCTAGTTTTAAGTTTTTAGCCAAACGAGGTTTTAAGGTAAATAAATCTAAACTGCAGTTTGGTCAAGAAAAAGTACAATACCTGGGACACATCATTTCTATGGGTTCACGTCAAATACTTCCAAGTAGAATCATCTCCATTCAGACTGCCCCCCGCCCTGTAACTCAGAGACAACTCAGGGGATTCCTCGGCCTAGCAGGTTATTGTAGACAGTGGGTGCATACTTTTTCAGAAATTTCAGCCCCTCTGTTACAGCTTCTAATGAAGGAGGTTACAGACCCTCTGCCTTGGTCCCCTGTACATGAAAATGCCTTTCAGGCTATTAAAACGGCATTGATAAACCGACCTGCCCTGGGGCTCCCAGATTATTCTAAACCCTTTGTTTGCTTCTGTTGTGAAAGAAATAAAACTGCCCGTGGCCTGCTGGCGCAAGCGCGCACAGGAGGCTATCGACCTATAGCATATTACAGCACTCAGTTAGACCCTGTTGCTTCTGGCTATCCACACTGTTTACGAGCAGTGGCAGCCGCTGCTGTTTTGATTGATATGGCAGCACCATTGACATTAGGACATGACACTATACTAGCAGTACCTCATACGGTGCAAGCATTACTTTTAAAAACAAAAACACAATATCTTTCTAATGCTCGCCTCACTAAATATGAATTAAGTTTATTAAGTAATCCTGCTGTTCAAATTACACTTGCCCACCACTAAACCCTGCTTCATTGATTCCAACTAGTGACGAGGGCAAACCACATGACTGTGCGCTTGTAGTTAACATGGCTCTTTCTCCTAGACTAGATTTGCAAGATGTTCCTTTGCTTAATCCTGATTTAGTTCTTTTTGCAGATGGATCCTGTTTACAAAATAATCTTGGCAAACTCCAGGCTGCATGGTCAGTCTGCTCGCCATCTGAGGTTTTACAAACTGGACAATTACCACCTGGCACTTCCACACAAGCCGCGTAATTAGTGGCACTTTCGCATGCATGTAAAATGGTTAAAGACATCTGTTACTATTTATATTGATTCACGTTATGCCCATGGTGTTGTTCATGATTTTGGTACCTTATGGAAGGAAAGGGGGTTTTTGACATCCTCTGGGGCACCAATTAAAAATTACCTTTATATTGGTCACCTCTTACATGATTTATTACCTTCCAAAATTGCTGTTGTCAAGTGTGCAGCTCACCAGTCTAACGACTCCCTAGTAGCAAAGGGAAATAATTTGGCTGACTGGGCTACCAAGAAGGCTGCTCTTTCACATATTGTTCAGAGACAATTTCTGCAGCCTATCTTACAAGCAGTTACTTTTGACATTACGGTTTTGAAAGCTTTACAAAGTGAATCATCGGAATCAGAAAGAAAAACATGGCAGGCCCACAGTTGTTTCCAATGCTCTGTTTCAATTTGGCAGCATCCTGATGGCAGATTAGTTTGTCCTATATCTATGTTAAATTCTCTCATAAAAGCATATCATTTGCCAGTTCATGTAGGGGTACAAGCATTAATCAAACAAATCCAGAAGGATTGGTTTGCCCCTGAACTTTCTGCTTCTGTGCAACATTTTTAGAGCATGTGCTCCATTTGTTTACAGCATAACATTTCAAAGGGCACTCTGGCTCGCCCTCAATCAGTGCCAAAACTAATGGGACCATTTTGTGCTTTACAGTGGGACTTTATTGAACTCCCACCTTGTGCTTGGTTTAAATATGTTTTGATTATTGTTGATATTTTTTCAGGGTGGTTGGAAGCCTACCCCTGTGCTAAAAATTATGCTATTTCAGTTGCAAAAAAATAATGTTATGAATTAATACCTCGTTTTGGTGTTCCTTGTCAAATATACTCTGACCGTGGAACGCATTTTACTGCTAAGTTAGTTGAATCATTGTGTACAATGCTAGGCATTACTTTGAAATTTCATTGTCCATATAGACCACAGGCATTGGGTATTACTGAATGCATGAATCAGACATTAAAAACTAGACTTGCCAAAGTCACTTCAGAAACAAGCTTAACTTGGGTGCAAGCCTTACCACTAGCTTTACTTTCTATGCGGTCACAACCGCATCCTACTAAGGGTCTTTCTCCACATGAAATTCTCATGGGTCGCCCTTTGCGTATGCCCATGACTCCACCACCACCTTTTTCTAAATATGATGCATTTGATAATGATATTCTTTTGTACTGCAAATCTCTTGTTTCTTTCCCACAGTTTCACCATCGACAAGTAGCAGCCACTTAACATCTTCCTGATCCTTTTCTGGCATCCGCTCTACAACCAGGGGATTGGGTCTATGTTAAGTCCTTCTCTAGAAAAACAGTGCTCCAGCCATGCTGGAAGGGGTCCTTCCTGGCTCTTCTGACAACGTCATCTGCTGTGCGACTGCAAGGATCTCCAACTTGGATCCACATTTCATACGTCAAAAAAGTTGTGCCGTCTGAAGATCAACAACCTTTACCTTTTTTTCGACTCCAGATTCTCCTCCCATTGCTACTCGTACTCGAAGTAGAACTGTTCCAGTACCTGACAATGGCTAACATTTACCCTTTTGGAAAACTCCAAGCTTCTGACACTACGCAGACTCAACCACCATTCCCACAAAAATATTGGACAGTCATTTTGGTGGTTATTTTTGTTGTACTGTTATTTTTGATATGGCCATTTTTATTTCCAGCTCCATCGACGCATCACACCAAGCAAGCTATTTGGCACCCACCTTTCAACACCTATCAAGCCATGAAATATGTCTATGCTTCTAAATTCAACATCTCTAACTGTTGGATCTGCACTTCCATTCCCTCCGTACATGGGGGATTGCCATTGGCTGCGGCTCCTCTAAATATCAATATACATGGACTAGCTTACTCAGCAACACTGCTAACATTACATCCAGTAAATTGATTGCATTACAACTTTCTCTCCATCGCAATGGCACTCTGTGTTTCCGATGAAATTACTCAAGTCAACATCATTGGACTCGAAAAATGGGACAAAGTATCTTTAACACAACAATCGAATACCAGTGCAATTATACAGAAGAAAAACGTATAGCCTCGGGCTGTCGAGTTTCATTTGATGCCATTCAGCCGACATTGAGAAATCCCTCATTACTTGGTTCTCGTAATATCGTATTTCTTGCCATATTCCATGGCATAACTACGGGTAATGACCATTCTTCAAACATTACCACCCTGGTGCAGGACTGTTATTTTATATGTGGAAGAAAGGCCTATAAATGGCTACCAGAAAACTGGTCTGGTAGCTGTTTCTTAGGTTATTTAGTTCCAGCCATCCGACATACATCTGCTTTACCTCAAGAAAAAATTTGGAACGTTCGAGAGGTTAAAAAGCTTGCCAATCCATTAGGCCAAATTGACGCGTCATGGATTTATCATCATGACTTAGCTAATGCTCGCACCATAGGACTATCTCATATGGACTTGGATGATGACGTCATATCGTGGGCTGGTATAATTCCAGCATACAGAGCAGCAAAATCAATCTGAGAACTGAGAAAACTGTCTAAATTGCTTGAAGTATTAAGCAATGCCACATTTTCTGCTTTAGAACTAGTGACTGATGAACTGACTGCTATGAGAGCTGTAGTCCTCCCAAACCATATGGCTCTTGAGTTCACCCTAGCGGCAAAAGGCGGAACTTGTGCTTTAATCCAGGAGAAGTGCTGTACGTTTATTCCTGACAATCAGCACAAAATTGAAAGTCATCTCGAACACATTCAGAGAGTCTCCGAACTCTCGAAGGCCAAGGAGGCCGACAACTCAACATGGGCTTGGTTAACCAACCTGTTCTCAGGTTGGGGAGGTGGACTTTTGAAGTTAATTTTATTAATCGCAGTATTAGCTCTTATTGCTTTTCTTGTAGTGTTTTTAATCAAAGCATTGATTTTGAAATTAATGTCTTTTAAGACTACTAAAAAGGTGCCAACATTGTATATGCCTGCAGTTATGAATATGGATGATGAAATAAAAATGTGTGACAATGTTGAAGGAACTAGCCACATGGTTATGTTAGACTTAGGGCAAATGTATGATAGACTAAATGGTGATGCTTACACATCATCAAATGGCGGATTGTAGAATATGAATGGCCAAAGTATGTGTTCAAGGAGATTGAGTATGTGAAAACCTGTATGCATTGAGATGAACTTTGTACTATGAACTCTGAGTAAACTGTGAATAGTGGAAAAGTACTGAAAAACAGGAGCCTGTTTGAAAGCAGGAAATGTTCCTTATATGGAAGTGTATCCGATTTTCTTCCTCTGCCTAGAGATGCAGTAATGTGAACTGCGTTAAGCCTACGGGTAAACTACTGATTGGTTAATTGTCTTTTGTACTAATTTAATTGGTCTAGTTTATATTTTTGTACTGTCAGCAGTATCACCAGCATATAAGCTTATGCATTCCTTTGCTCGGGGAGTCTCCCTGGCACTTTCCATGAGGCTCCCACATGCGTGTAATAAATACCACTGAAAGAGAGGAAGAAGTGTCTTGTCTTCATTTAAGGTAAAATGTTATATGCAACAACTTCAACAGAATTAAATAATTACAGACCTATAGCCATCCTTTCCCCCATGTCAAAATTCTGGAAAAATGTATACATGCTCACTTACTACAATACTTGCTATCTCACAATCTTATCTCTCCCTCCCAACATGGTTTCAGACCAAAACACAGCCACCAACAACTAACTCAGAAATTCAAACCAGCAAGTAGCATCAATCTTCCTAGACATCTCAAAAGCATTTGACACTATCTCCCATTAGAAACTCCTTAATACTCTTGCCTCACTAAACCTATCAAAGACTTCCCTCTCCTGGTTGCTAAGCTACCTTTCTGACAGACAACAAGCAGTTTGATGGAAATCCAAACTCTTACTTCTTCTGCCTGACTCAGTTGGAGTCCCACAAGGATCCATACTAGGGCCCCTTCTTTTCACCATCTTCTCTAATGATCTAGCCTCATCCACAACACATGCTAAAGCAGTTCAGTATGCGGATGATTCAACTTTAATCTACTCAGCAGATACCTTAGCAGACCTCCAAATAGTAGCCCAACAAGCTTTTAATGATATAGAAACATATCAAAGTGAATCACAAGTAATCCTCAACCCCAAAAAGACACAGTTAATGCTATTTACTAGTAGCAAACAATCACTGACCACCTGTCCTTTCACCATTCTTTCAGCCAACAACACAGTCATTCAACCAGCTAAGCATATAAAACTCCTTGGCATGACAGTCAACATTAAACTCAGATTTGATCAACACATAGCCATCACAATTAAGAAAGCTCACGTCAAACCTGGCACACTGCACCAAGCCATTCCTCACTGACAATACCAGACTAGCCATATCCATAACCTTCCTCCTCTCTACATTCCTACATGCTTTCCTCCTCTTTGCCAACTTAAAAAGTCAGACTTAACCAAATTGGAAACTTGCTACAACAGAATAGCCCATGTCGCAGCCACCAAACCCATCATTGTATCGCTCTACATAAATTAAATTGACTCAAGCTACCTAATCTTCTCTATCTCTAACAACTTAAATTCACACACAATATCATCTTCCATCCTGACAACTGTCCATCCCTACAGGAACTTGTTGTTCAATACTCATGTGCACGAAGTCTAAGATCTGCAGACAAAAACTTTCCCACAGTAAACAAAGCTAACAGCACTCACGGTAAAGCCAGTGGTGGCTGGTGACTTCAAATCAAAGGGGGGCTGCAGGAGACAGCTGAATGGGTGGGGTCAAGGGGAAGGGGTGCGGCCAACTAGAAAGGGGAGGAGCTATGCTCAAAACCACAAAAACTAACTTTAATTAAATACGCTGCCCTGGGTGCCAAACCATCATTATGAGAGTCCAATCAAGACAAAAATAAGTGTAGAAGAATAAAAATATTTCAATGCATTGGCTGCACAACAGCTTACTTAATATCTAGATGGAAACAAAAGGTTGTGAGGCATGAAAAAATAAATTACTTTTTAAATACATTACTGGAATGCCAGTCAAAATCAAGTATAAGAAAAACAAGCAGCACTCAATTCAAGCCACTTCTCCTTGCACTGCAGTTCTAATTATAATTTATATTCAGCGTTATTAAAGTACCAAGTAACATGCTGAAAGTAGAAATCTCTGTGATGCCCCCACTTGTAAAAATGTTTCTTATCCAAAAAAGACCTGCTGCCTGACAACTATCTACTTGTTTCATGGGGAAAACATGATCAAAGTAAAAAATGAAAAGCAAAGAAACAAGCTCAAGATACATTGCTTAAAGGATTACTGTACAGGTTATGGACCATACATGATTGGCATTCTGTTTAGTTTACGGGTAAAGCCTGTAGAGATGACTGGACGTCTCCAACAAGTGTGAGCTTTTTAAAAGAATGCAATCCTGTCCTTCAATACCCAAGGCTTATACATTATCTAGTTAAGTATTCTCTGCATGGCAACAACAGAAAGGCTTTCAGTGTTGGCAATTCTTTAACAGTATGCTTATTAAAGCTTACTTGCATCTTACGATGTCAGACAAGGTTACCTTATGGTCATTAACTGCTACTTAAACACAGAGCAACAGGCACTTTCTGAGTAATAAGCATAAATCAACAGTACAAAAATATGACAGAAACCAGACCATTCTGCAAAATCAAGGACAGATGAAAAGCCACTGTAGTACTTGTGTCTACCTTGGATGGGGGGACACACTACACATTTACACTGCATAACTACTCATTGCCTTGCTTGGACACATCCAGAGTTACTACATGGGGGAGTGGGGTGCAACAAGTATGTCACAATTTGAAATGTCTCTGGCTGACTGTGATGGCCCTGACACATTTGTCATACCTCTCAACCTCAGAGCAAGAAATCTGGACAAAGCTATACACAGAAGTGGGACAAAGGCACAAAAATAAGGACAATTTTTAAATATTGCTCTAATAAACTTAGAAAGATAATAGAATAGGTCTTGCATTAGTATGAATTTTCTGAAGGGTATAAAATCTGAAACTCAAATGTCTGTCATTATTTTCTAACTTCAATCTTTAATGATTTGTCACAAAAAACACAATTTTATGAAAAATGGACCAACAATGTGATGCAAAAATATAAAATAGCCACACAATACAGCTGGGAACCTGTCAAAGAAGTGACACTTTAATATTAGTACTGCTAACTTGAGCAGCTGACAAAATAAAATTGATTATTACAGTTATTTCTTAATTGTAAACCCTCCATCTTTTCTTCCAAAATTGCTATTTTGCGGAGGGATTATTAGGGGGAAGAGCAACATTTTGAGCCAAAAATCAGGGACAGTTGAGAGGTTGGCTATGCCTAATTCTATAAAGCAATTTATTTGCATGTACCTCTCAACCTGTTAATGCAGTAAATCTAAACAAGGCCAAATATATTGGGGGAACATATAAACAGTACTAAAAATTGCTCTTGTATAAATTGAGACAGTTGATAGAATAACAGGTCTTACTTTAGCATGCATTTTTCTGAAGGTTATGAAGTCTGAAACTCAGTGTATCATTATTTAGTGACTTAATTCCTAAATGATTTGCCAGAAAACTACAAATTTTATGAAGAACAAACCAAAAATAAGAAGCAAAAATCTATTCATTCTTTGAAAATCTGGACAGTAGGGAGGTATAGTTCAGCTGGGCCTGTCTGAGTTTGCTGCCCTTCCCCCCTCACAAAATCATGGTTGAATGGAGCCTCTGCAGCCATTCCAATGATCAATTACTTGGCTATTTCACTCCATTTACTAACCGGGAAAAGCCGAAAGACACAACAACTAATGTGCATACTGCTTTACTTCTATGATGAGTTGGACTTCATTTAAAAGTTTTATTTTGTATTTTACAGCACAAACACTAAGACATCTGCTAAACAAAGCAATACAGTCTCACAATGAAAACAGACTTAGCATTAAAACTTCTCTGCCCTTGAAACTCATATTCATTGAAACAGCATTGAAACCCACATTCAAATAAAATATATTTTGCCAGTGGCAGATAAAGATTAATTTTGGGCTGTTTTCAAATCATAGGCCCCTTGCATATGAAACATACATGTGCTCTTTGATACACCTTCCTCACTGTACTAAATTATATTCCTTGTACAATACAGTACAGTTGTTAGAGGGCGTTTTAAATTTGTTTTGAACATTTTTCCAGTAAGCAATGAAACAAAATGCATGCACCAATGATAAAACTGCCCAATTCAGAACATTTCCATCATAAAAGTCTACTCAAACTTCTACAGTCCACTATTATCAGTAAATATGCACAATTCTACAGTCCACCATTATCAGTAAATATGCACAATCTCTGAAGTAGTAAAAAAGTCATCTAAATAATTCCACGTTAAATAAATCTGTAATGAAGAGGTTGCTGCTAGCAATCACCTTTATATTTCATGGTTTCATCAAAAAATAAAGTGTCTGATGCCCTGAGGAATAAATTGCCTAAATTACATTAAAAATAAGCTAGTAATATTGCAATAGGAAATGGATGGCAAACTGATAACAGGCTCATAGTTAGTATCTTAAGTATGGCAGCATTCACCCCTTATGGGAGTAGAACCAACAACCTTCTGCATCAAAAGAAAGTACACAACCTGTTGTGCTATTAGCAATGTGAGCTGACTTAGCATAATCAGCACTAAACTTCTCTTCCCCTGCAGCTCTCAGCTCCTTGTAGAATCTACTCAATACTCAACTGCATCTCAACTTCGCAGCACAAGAAATCTGGAAAAAGCCAAATTTATCGGGGTGGGTCAAAAGGGCAAAAACCAGGGACACATTAAACATTGCTTGTATAATCTTGGAAAGCTGCTAGAATAAAATGCTGTGTTACCACCATACATTTTACTGCCAAGGTCCCTGTGCAAGGAGTCAGAACAACATACCACTATTCCAAATCACCTCCTTTGTGAAAGAAAAATGCTGTGTTACCACCATACATTTTACTGCCAAGGTCCCTGTGCAAAACAGTCAGAGCAACATACCACTATGCCAGATCAGCTGCTTTGTGAAATAGAGGAAGACTGAAACTTAAATGGCCATCATTTAATGAATTCAGTTCTCACCATAGCTGTCAACCTCTTAGCACAAAACACCTGAACAAACCCAGTAATGAGGGAATACAGTCCTCAAACATATGCAGTAAATTCAGTTCTTGCCATAGCTGTCAACCTTGGCACAAAACACCTGGACAAAACCAATAACAGGGTAATACAGTCCCAAAAATAAGGACAAATTTCAAATAGTCATCTTATAAACTTAGAAAATTGCTATAATAAAAGGTTGTTCCAAGCAGAGTAATAAAGGTTATTATTAGCTTTGACTATACCTCTCTAGGAGTATCTGCCAAAACTCATCTGAAGTCTCTAAATTCTGGCACCAACCAGTTTAGGTGCAATATCCTCAAGTGTAGGTAAAATGTACCTTTCCCTGATAACTGCATCATTTAACTTTTTAAACTGACATGTTTTCATATTGTCTCTTTTTTATAAATAGTATCCTCAGCACAGGCTCAGTTACACTTTCCATCTCATCAGCTACCTGCATACAGTTAGGTTTGGCCTCTTCTTTAAAGAGTATTGGAAATGATATTCTTCTGGGCATGGTCAAGGCATTTGGGATAGTGTCTGGCTTCAACTTTTTCTTTACTGGCTCATAATTAAGCTGACCAACTTCTCCAGATATCACCACATTAATTTAGTTTACTCTGGCAACCAGTCCCTATTTTCATGCCACAGTTCTACTAAATATATTTTTCACATATGAGCCTTCCAGAATATAGATCCAAAAGTAGTACACAGAATAAAAAAAAAGAAATGCAAGGCAGATATCAAATGAATGCCAGTACACAATGAGCAAAAAACAATGTAATCAGTTCAGCAAAGATTGTACCAGTGGCTTTAAACTGATTATTTTTTGAGCCCCTTTTGCCTTTGCCAGGATGACTATCTAAAGATGGTCAGTGTCTCTCATTCACCCACCTCCCTCTGAATGACTGGCCCGAGTGGCTATAATCACCTCCTACTTACCTGGTATACTTCTGCACCTTCACTCTGTTCTTCTTCTTCTAACTTCTTTCTTCTTTCTTCTACTACTTCTTTCTTCAGTTCTCTGTTCTTCTGACAAAATATAGGCCGCCCAAAAAAATAAATAAATAAATAAAAATCCAATGGCAAATTAAAATGATAAATAAATCCAGGTTCGGTAAATCCTTCCCATGTGACTGACTCAGTCACGAATCAATCCATAACTGACTTACTGTTTGATTGTCGCTCTTTTCCCAGCACATAAAGCCCGGGAAGAGAGCGACAACCAATCAGCAGCATTTAGCCCAGCAAGCACGTCATGTACGTGCCTGCGGACGTCGCAGTCCGAGCCCCTTCCAATTCTATGCGGTTTGGAACCGCATAGACTGCTGGGCATCACAATGATGCCTTAATTAGTCCACCGGGCTGCAATAAAAACAAACAAACAAAAAAAATCTTTATTTAAAACCGCCACAACCCGAGGCGGTTGAAGTGCGCATGCGCGTACTTGCCGAGTCGTGGACTCGGAGACAAACAAAGTAAACCAAAAAAAATAGTACTGTCAGTCTCACTCTCTGTCACACAAAAAGGTACTTTTTCTTTTTTTTAGCTGAGGGGGCTGCAGTCCGGCAGTCTGATACCACGAGCCACCCCTGGGTAAAGCCCTATTCTCAAATCAAATAGCCAAATTATGGAACTCTCTATCCCATACTCTCCAAAGGATGCCAGAATCTACAAATTTCAAACATCTACTGTTTGAACATCTATTCAAAAACTGGCATTGCTCCTGCACCAAACTTTAACTCTCTCAACACACTGGCCACTCATATATATATATATATATATATATATATATATATATATATATACATATATATATAAATATACATATATATATAAATATACATATATATATATATATATATATATATATATATATAAGCTATCCCCTTACCCTAACCCATGCTGTAACACTAAGGTTCATGACTGTTGCACCATAGTGGAGGACATTGCTATGTCCTTCACTGCGCCAGTATCAAGGACCTTAGGGTTAGGCATGGTCATGTAAGGATAGCCCTATGGGCTACCCCCTTACTATGACCCGTACCCTAACCCTAAGGTCCGTGAGCACTGCACGGAAGTTCAGTACAACACCCATTCGTTGTACTGAACTTCGCGTAAGTGCACTTTCGATTAAGTGCACTTTTGCTGCAGTGAGCATTCCATGCGCTATTTCGAATTAGAGAAAATTTGATCTAGTGTATGGAACCCGTATATATATATATATATATATATATATATATATAAATATGTGTGTGTGTATATCTATCTATATATATATAAATATATATATCTTCTTCACCTCTCTTCCACACTCGCCAGTACTCTGAACTGTTGATCCCAAATACTTAAACTCATCCACCTTCGCCACCTCTACTCCCTGCATCCTCACCATTCCTCTATCCTCCCTCTCATTCACACACATATATTCTGTCTTAGTCCTGCTGACCTTCATTCCTCTTCTCTCTAGAGCATATCTCCACCTCTCCAGGGTTTGCTCAACCTGGTCCCTACTCTCACTACATATCACAATGTCATCTGCAAACATCATAGTCCATTGGGACTCCTGTCTGATCTCGTCTGTCAACCTGTGCATCACCACTGAAATAAGAAAGGGCTCAGAGCTGATCCTTGATGTAATCCCACCTCCACCTTAAACATATCTGTCACTCCCACCCAGGGTTGCCAGACGTCCCTATTTGGGCGGGACTGTCCCGAGATCAGTAGCCTGATCCCGAGTTCCGCCCTGCCAGTTTAAATCCCGGCCAGCCTCCGCTTTGTTTGTTTTTTTTTTTTTTTTGATTGTCCCGTATACCTGGCATACGGGCCAATCAAAAATTGCTAAACACGGAGCTCCTTGTGTTCCACATTAAACACGAGAAGCTCCGTGTTTAGCGATTTTTGATTGGCCCATATGCCGGTATACGGGCCAATCAAAAATCGCTAAACATGGAGCTACTTGTGTTGAATGCGGAACTGCAATGCATTAAACACGAGAAGCTCCGTGTTTAGTGCATTAGTGCAGAGCTACTGAGTGAGCTCAGTTCTTTAATGTGGAACTGTGTTCCGAATTAAAGACCTTTTTTTTTTTTTTTTTTTTTTTTTTTGGTCTTCACTTGTCGTGAGAGACCTTCTCTTTTTTTTTTGTCCCTACCTAGGGGAAATCTGGCAACCCTGCTCCCACCGCAGTCCTCACCAATGTCACACTACCCTTGTACATATCCTGTACCACTCTTACATACTTCTCTGCCACTCCCGACTTCCTCATACAATACCACAACTCCTCTCTAGGCACCATCATATGCTTTCTCTAAGTCCACAAAGATACAGTGCAACTCCTTCTGACCTTCTCTGTATTTCTCCAACAACACTCTCAGAGCAAATATTGCATCTGTAGTGTTCTTTCCTGGCATGAAACCATACTGCTGATCACTAATCATCACGTCCCTTCTTAACCTAGCTTCCACTACTCTTTCCCATAACTTCAAGCTGTGACTGATCAATTTTATCCCTCTGCAGTTACTGCAGCTCTGCACATCACCCTTATTCTTAAAGATAGGTACGAAAACACTTTTTCTCCACTCCTCAGGCATCCTCTGACTTTCCAAAATTTCATTAAATAATCTGGTTA
Organism: Protopterus annectens; assembly: GCF_019279795.1. Lineage (NCBI taxonomy): Eukaryota > Metazoa > Chordata > Ceratodontiformes > Protopteridae > Protopterus > Protopterus annectens. The sequence goes on along the minus strand of NC_056737.1, from coordinate 1,211,838,549 downwards.
AAAATTCTACTGCCATTTCTCCTAAGCACCTCCATGCTTCCACTGGTATGTCATCTGGGCCAACAGCCTTTCCATTCTTCATCCTCTTCATAGCTGTCCTTACTTCCTCCTTGCTAATCTGCTTCACTTCCTGATTCACTATTCCCACATCATCCAACCTTCTCTCTCTCATTCTCTTCATTCATCAGCCCTTCAAAGTACTCTTTCCATCTACTCAACACACTCTCCTCACTTGTGAGTACGTTTCCCTCACTGTCCTTTATCACCCTTACCTGCTTCACATCTTTCCCAGCTCTGTCCCTCTGTCTAGCTAATTGGTACAGGTCCTTTTCTCCCTCTTTAGTGTCCAATCTCTCATACAACTCTCTATATGCCTTATCCTTAACCTTTGCCACCTCTCTCTTTGCCATGCGCCTCATCTCCTTATACTCATGTCTACTTTCTTCATCTCTTTGACAATCCCACTTCTTCTTCGCCAGCCTCTTCCTCTGTATACTCTCCTGTACTTCCTCATTCTACCACCATGTTTCCTTGTCCTCCTTCCTCTGTCCAGATGTCACACCAAGCACCTTCCTAGCAGTCTCCCTCACTAGCTCTGCTGTAGTTACCCAGCTATTCGGTAACTCTTCATTGCCTCCCAGTGCCTGTCCTAACTCTTCCCTGAACTCCACCTCACAATCTCCCTTTTTTAACTTCCACTATTTAATTCTTGGCACTGCTTTCACACTCCTCCACTTCTTGATCATCAACATCATCCTGCAGTCCACCATTCTATGCTGCTTAACTACACTTTCCCCAGTCACCACTTTACAGTCTCCAATCTCCTTCAGACTGGCCCTCCTACATAGTTTATAATCCACCTGTGTGCATCTTTCTCCACTCTTGTATGTCACCCTAAGCTCCTCTGTCTTCTGGGTCTACTTTTGTTTATCAAAAAATCACTTTTTTGAAAAACAGAAAGCTGAACTCACTTTAACAAAAGTGCACTTAAACGAAAGTGCACTTTCGTGAGCACCGATTCATTGAGTTGGAAAAAAAGGAAACACACTAAAAACACATTTTTGCAGGAGGGCAAGCCCCCCTGCAGACCCTACACCCCTGCTACTTATATATACTAACTCTGAGATCACACTACAGTGAGGAAAAAGATATATTTCATTATTCCCACTGTCCCATGTTTCGATGAATCAGTGTTCGCAAAACTGCACTTTTGTTTAAGTGCAGTTTCATTAAAGTGGGTTCAGCTTTCTGTTTTTCAAAAAAATGATTTTTTGATAAACAGAAGTATTCTAAAACATCACTTTTCTGAACACCAAAACAGCCAGTTAGAAAATAAAAACAAAGCAGCAAACACTCATAATAATTTTTGCAGGCGGCACCCCTGCACCCCTCATGTGGGGGACTGCGCCCCCACACCCTCTGCAAACAAAATATACAAACTATGAGATCGCACTACAGTGACAACAAGGTTGGAATTCCCAGTCCTTACTGTAATGCAACCTCCTCTAAAAACCGGCAAGCACTCTCAAACTGCTGTTCTAAATGCTAATTATCCCTAAACCTACCGGCGTATTGCTATGTCATACAACTGACATGCTGCATGTCAAGGGTCATCAACACTGCATAGTTTTCACTCTCGCACCACCAGCAGCACATTATATCTTTTACTAAAATGACCTTTGGAAAATTGATGCTTCAGAATACTGAGTTTTTGTAGAAGAGGGTTTGCTTAACTGCCGTTTGGTGAAACGTCCATTCGATAACAAGAAGTGGACCCATATATATATATATATATATATATATATATATATATACATATATACATACAAATTTTACCTATATATGTTTACAAATTCATTATCACAACTTAGCCCCTCTGAGTTTTAAAACAGGTAAAATGGAAACATTATCAATGATGCCCAGTAAAACTAATTTTAACTGCCAAAATAACTCTCTATACTATAATTTGCTTGTCCAGCAACCCCATCTTGGGTCAATATCCACTTTGTCTATAACAGCAAACTTAAAATTATTAAAATCTTCACACTTTTCTGAATGTTTGTATAAAGCAATAGTAGCATATTTGTTTTTAATGTTGTACTTATGTTCATAAATTCTCCTTTTCAGTTACGAATATAAAAACTAAAACAGGTTACACATCTTGCAGTGTACACAAGCATCTTGGCTGACCAGTTCCCATGTATCATTTTTATACTCAAGTTCCCATTTTCACCTAGGGCCATACATTCACCTTCATAAATATCCAAACATTGATTGCATTTATCAAACTGCTTTGTTCCTCTAGATTTCCCTTCAGTGGAACCTGTCTTGCTGTTTTCTAACAAACCTTTCACATGGTCGACTGTTTTACAAACAAAGTTGGGCTCCTTCCTTACTATTTTTAAAATTTCTGTGTTAATTTTAAACATGTTTTAATTATTCGTGATCAATTTCTTAATATAGTTGGACCCTCTCACATATTGTAAGATAAGGCCCTCTCAAAAGTGGGGGTTGAGTGTTGCATGTCATCTTCTTCCATATTTTTGTCATCGCATAATTTTTGTGCTATGCATTCTTGGGGGAGGGAGTGACCCCCAGAAGTGGATGATATTTTATGCTCCAGTTCGCAATAATCTCATTAACAGTATTCACCATGAAAGCATTTGAGTACCATCTGTCTTTAAATATTTTAATAGGTTTTTCCGTTTCCATCAATAAAACTTCCTTACTTAGATTGGTTCATAGGTTCATAGGTTAGTACTAGGCTATTGGCCCTAGGGCCTATACAAGCCTAGCCATAACAATTCCGTGGCTATTTCTTCCCACAGTATTTACTTCCCTGGACCCCTGTCTAGCAGGATGACTAACGTGATCCCTGGGGTGAATTTCCTTTCTCCCATCCAATCATCAAGGTTCCTTTTGAAGAGGGCCAAAGAGGCGCTCTGCTTGACATGTATGGGCAGTCTATTCCAGAGTCTGGGAAGTCTCTGGGTCAGGAACCTATCCCTCCAGCATTTTTTGTTTATTGTGATGACAAGGTTTAGATCCCTGGAGTGTGTGGCTCTGAGGGATTGGGATTTCTTTAAGTGTAGCATGTCCAACAACTCTGGGTTTGACATGGCCTTGTATGTTAAGCAGAGATTGCCTCGGAGTAGACGAAGTGCGACAAAGTATAGCTGGAATTTTTTAAGGCAGCCAGCATGGGGCATTTGCTTTAGGCCTGTGATTCTTTTAGTGAGGTATTTCTGTGGCCTTTCCAGTTGTTGCAGATGTCTTGAGAGGTACATACCAAATGGGGCATTGTATTCTATAATGGGTCTAATGAGGGATGAGTACAGTGGGACAATGACCTCCTTTTTTCTGAATGAAAAGCCCTTAGTGATGAGGTGTGCCACACAAAAGGATTTCCTGACTGTTGTGGTGATATGGTTATTGAAGGTGTGACCACTGTCCACCTGTATCCCTAAGTCTCTTATCACACTTTTGGTGCTTATTGTACTGCCACCTATGTGGTAATTCACGGGTACATGTTTTTTCCCAAAGAGGATAACTATACATTTCTTGGCTTTGAGCTTGAGCCCATGGCTCTGGCACCAAGCATCTGTTTCTGTAAGGCCCTCTTGTAGAGTATCCACATCATTTGGGGATTCAATAATGTCTCCCAGTTTGCAGTCATCTGTGAACTTTGTTAGCCAGAGTCCCTTAGTTTTGGCCTGTACTTCAGATAAGTAGATGCCAAACAAGAGAGGTCCCAGGATTGAACCCTGAGGTACTCCACTTGTCACTTGTCTGGAGCTGGATTTGGAGTCAGCTACTTTTACAGTGTGGGTTCTGTCAGTAAGCCAGTTGGCAACCCATCGAGTGATGTAGGGATTAATTCCCAGCTTATTAAGTTTATCTATGATTCCAGAGTGGGGGATGGTGTCAAAGGCCTTGGCGTGGTCCAGATAGGCTGTGTGGACTGCCTTATCCTTGTCCATGGCTCTGGAGACTAATTCAAAGAAGTCAGTCATGTTTAGGAGACAAGATCAGCCTTTCACAAACCCAAACTGGGTGAGGTCCAGTGTTTTTAGGTTGCCAGTGTCTTTGTTTATAAGTTCCATGATAATACATTCCATGGCCTTGCAGATCAGGCTTGTCAGACTGATGGGGCGGTAGTTCCTGGGATCCAAGGTGGATCCCCCTTGTGAAGTGGGTAACTGTAGCCGTGCACCACTCAGTGGGTATGAAGCCTGAGGTGAGGGTATGATTAAACAAGACACTTAGGTGAGGTGCCAGTTCATTTTGCAGTTCATGTAGTACACAGCCTGGGATGTCATCTGGTCTCATGGATGCTGTATTCTTAGCTTTGGAGAGTGCATTTTTTACGTATGTGGCTGTTATTACCAGAATTTGACAATCTTCTGGTAATGAGATGGGCCATTTAGGGGGCAAGAGGGGGGTGAAGTTGGCACTGAGTCGATCTGCCAGGATATTGGCAATATCTTTGGGATCAGTATATTTAATGCCATTCTGTTGTAACTCAGAGAAGATCTGAACATTGCCATTTGTATCCCTGACATATTTATAGAATACCTTGTGGTTGTCTTTGGAATCTTTGGCAATTTTATTTTCGTAACTAGCTTTGGAGGATTTTATGAGGGATCTCAGCTTCTTACTGAGGCTGGTAAGGGAGTTTTTTGCATCCTGGAATTGTCCTCTTTTCTGCAACAGTTTCTTCCTTTTGTTGTAAAGTTTGTTTATGGCAGGGGACCACCAGATTGGCATCCTTTTTTTGGATGAGAGCAGCTTGGTTCTATTTGGGATGGCATGATTTATGCATGAGTGGATATGCTCATACAGTAATTAGTGTAGGGCTCAGCAGTCGAACTTTCAGTTCCTGTCTGCATGGGTGTCATGAAGTTTGTAACTTCTGACTTGAGTAGAATGAAGGTTGCTTTAGAGAAGTTTTTTATGGAGGTTTCCTTACTGGGGGGGGTGGGATGATATAATCATACAGGCCAGTCTGATACATTGTCCTTTCACTAGGCTTTTCTTAAATGAAAATGGGATACAACTATCATAATGCAAGTATGGCTTACTATCTACTAGATAAAAAAAATTCACCATGACTAATGTATGTGTCCAAGTAATTCATCCTTTCCTGTTCTTGTACACTGGTACTAGAATATTAAAGATCATCCCAAGTCTGATTTAATTTGTCGATGCTTTCCTCTGGACACATCGCCTAATTCCTCAGTCTCCCCTTCCCCAGCCAGGCCCCTATATTTTCCTCACATTATTTCCCTGCACTAATATACAGTATCTCTTTCACGCTGTACATAACATGTGACATCCCTTCCACACTGTACATAACATGTGACATCCCTTCCACACTGTACATAACATGTGACATCCCTTCCACACTGTACATAACATGTGACATCCCTTTCACACTGTACATAACATGTGACATCCCTTCCACACTGTGCATATTTCCATATGTCCTTACTCTTTCTTTTGCTGTGTCCCTTCACTGTTTCATTCTTTACTTCTACACTCTGTAGTCTAACCATCCCATGCTGTCATCCCTATACTGTTATTATTGCTATTATTGATTCATTATTGTTGATTCATTGATACGAGGCCACGGTGGTGCAGCGTTTAGCATTGTCGCCTCATAGCAAGAGGTTCTCCCACTTGATTCTCAGCTGGAGTACCTTCTGTGTGGAGTCTGCATGTTGACCCCTCGGTCGAGTGATGTTTAAAGACATGCAGGGTGGTGCATGAGTGAATGGGTGTGCCTTCTTTGAAGGTTGGGCAATGGGCTGGCAACTCAGCACCATAAAAATCCATTGCCAATCATTAACGGACTGGAGTTCCGCTGTGGCGACCCCTAACTGGCAAACCTTGTTGATTCATTGATGTCTTCATATAACCTTTTGTTTGCATTCATAATAATTCTTGGTAACTTGCTTGCCGGCTGTCATTTTTATTTGTCTGGGCAAGACTGAAATAGGTCCATTTGGATCAGTGCTCTACCTTGACTACCAAACTGAATAAATTAATCTTTAAGAGGAAAAAGATTAAGCTTCTATTGCTTTTTGGGAGGTAGATTTACCCCCACTAACACACACACACACACACACACACACACACACACACACACACACACACACACACACACGCACACACACACACACACACACACACACACACAGTTACACAAACTGGTGCTCTCACCCAAACATGCATACCCTCTCACAAAACCATGATAAATCTGCTTTTTGTCAGCTTTAAAATTTTTTAATAAATGTCAAGGCATTAACATTAAAAAATAAGTCAAGAAATAAACATTAAAAATAGTGATGATAAAAGGCTAATAAACTGTCCCATGGGAACCCGGGAGCTCTTCTAAGATGAACTACAATAAATATATTTCATTAACGGAGAAATGGCTCTGAAGTGGTCATTTTGGAAAGTCGATGCGCACTATACTTTTTAACAAGGATAGCAGGAGCCTTTCCTCTAGTACTAACTCATTACATGGAGACCGAGTTTAGTGTAGCAGTTATTGTGGTACAGACCAGTTTGCTGATGTAGTTTCATTTTCATAGTATTTGTAGTGATATCCGTGATTCTGGATTAGATAAACAGCAGAGAGAAAAATAATATTTCATCTGTATTAACAAATACTTATCATGTAGAGTTTTGTATTTGTACATACAGGTTCATAGGTAATTATTAGGCTAGCTGCCCTTGTGTGCTATTTTATGTCTGATTTCCCTTCCAAACATAAAAATCAAACCTTTTTACTTAGTATCTGTGAGGTTAACACATTAACCATTGTACCAGCCCCTTGTGTAACCAAAACCATAGTTATTTTAGGAACAGAATACTTGCCTTGAGTAATATGTTATGAATGCTATTTTTTTAAAGGAAGAAAACTAATAGAGCAAATCAAGTCTACAATTACAAACAAATATTGCAGCACATTTTAGGAATACTGACCGAGAGTTCATCTTTCAGTGACCTGAGATCACCAGGTCTTTAGAGTTAATTACTGTTTTTCAGTGTAAGGTGTGAAAACCTTTAAATTGATGAAGCCCTGCCTAGCAAATAGCTAATATAATTGGCCTGGGCCTTTTGGAGGATAACATAGTGAAGGAAAACAATTCTGATTTAAAAATAAATTATTGTCATTACAAGACAAGATCTTCGGTTTATGTCATAGCAAAGTGTAGAACATAAATGCTGATGTACGTAACTTTAAAATGGTAGCATGCAGCTAAAATAGTGGTATAATGTATTATATCTGCTACCATTCTTTAACTAATATTAATACCACTACAAGAATATAAATAAGGCCCCTAACAAGAGATTTATTCCAAAGGTAGGGCAGCAGATTTTAAGCAAAAGTTATATTTTCACATTTGCCAACGACAGTATGTTTTTTCTAAATGATTTTGTATTAAATAATTTGGAGGATTATTAGAATATGTTTGCATCATAATTGCAAAGGAAAATAACTGAATTTCAACTTTTAAATTAGCCAACAATTCCTTCATATTAAGGTACATTTCAAGTAGCAACGTACATTTTAATCTGTCAAAGATCAGTTAAACTAAGCATACCTCTTAACTTTAGAGATTTTCGCAGAATGGCCAGATTTTCACCTCATATCTTTGTTCCATTTTATATAAAATTGTGTTTTTTTCTGAAAATTAGTGGCAAATCATTAAAGATTAAAGTTAGAAAATAATGACAGACATTTGAGTTTCACACTTTATACCCTTCAGAAAATTCATGCTAATGCAAAACCTGCTATTTTAGCATATTTCTAAGTTTGTAAGAGCAATATTTAAAAAATATCCCTATTTTGGGCCTTTTTCCCACTTTTATTTATGGCTTTGTCCAGATTTCTTGCTGTCAGACGTTGGCAGGTATGAGACTAAGACATATCACATCCAGCCCATTTTATAACAAAATTAGATGCAGCATTATCTCTGTTTGTGTAGACGGATAACACCCTACTTACAAGCTAGTTGATCTGAATATGATTAGTTGCTTGAACAACTGATGGAGATGGAGATTTACAGGAGGAGAGAAATGATCAGACTTAACCTGTTCAACTCTCTTTGGGGTGAGGTGTAGGGTGTATTCTCAAGGCACACTCTTCATGGTTGAAGTCTAAACAAAGACCGGGGATCACAGAGAGGTGCTTACTGGCTAAGGGTAGGGGCTACTTAAAAACATCACATGTGGAGGAATAGACATGCATCAAAAATTCTGAGTAAAAGCCAACCCCTCAGATGGTTATGAGCATGTACAGTGAGGGTTAGGACCTTTCACGGGGCCGTGGATCAGTCACCAGAGTTATCTGCAGTGTGACAACCACATTCAAGCAGTTGTACTTCCCAGCCACTATACCAGGATTCCAATTAGTGAAGAACAAAGCCAGGATTCAGCCAGAAAGGGAGAGATCTGGGATTTGGTTCAGCTGGAGAGCAGCAGTGAGGCAGGATATATGTGATAGGTAGTGTGTTGATGACTGAAGCACAAAGGGTTTTAGTTGGAAGCACGGGTTGTTTGACATTGTTTGTGGTTCATAAGTGCAGGCCAGTGAGGGAAGATTTTTGAGAAGAAAGGCATCAGCATTAAAAAAAAATAGGAGTTAAATGCCTGCCTTCCCTGTGGTAGCTGGTGTAAGTTTATGGCCACAACACAGGTGACCCAGGGTTCTAATCTAGCACACTTTGAATTCTGGGTTGGGAGGCTGACATAATGAGTATCTTATAGACACAAGATGTAGGGCTTGATTCTCACATGGGATAATCGGCTTGGTTTAAAATGGCCCACAAGGGCACTTATCCTAATATTAATCTATGAACCTGTGGTCAATTTTCTCTGGTTAGGGGTTAGTTTTTGTGGCTTTAACTGATTTGTGAGGTGAGTTTATACAAAACCAGCAACCCTTAGGACTGTGTAAGATTGTTTAGTTGCTTCATTTATTAACTTTTTTATCTTTATTCACTAGTGATTTTATTTGGTTACAGAGAGTCCTAAAATAGTGGTAGTGAGGAGGGGGAAGGAGAAATTTTTTATATACCAGTGCCGTCAGTCTTCGTCTTTTTCTCGCATTAGCTATTTAGTGGTGTTAGATATCCAGGGAGCTGGATTACTCTGTACAAGATTTCTTCTAAGACTGGCATATGTATTTAGAATATTTAATACAATTTTATATGAAGATATCCAGATTAAATTTATTCAAATTCCATACAAGTTTGTAATGAGGCAAGGTTTGATGTAGGTCCCAATAATGAAGGTTGAATGGTGGTCACATATAGTGTATGACAAAATCCCAGATTCCAGAATTTTTCTAGGGTTGTTAGTCATTATCCAGTTGAGAGTTGGGGAAGAGTTACCAGTTTATCTGGGTTATTATATGAAATAAATTATGTATGTGAGTGGTATGGGCTGGAGATGTCTCATTTGTTCAGGTCCAGATTATGCTGATGCTGGTGTTATCATGGGTGAAGGTTTCTTACTTTATATTATATTCCTAGGACAAATGCCCTCATTATTGGTGGAGTGGATGTCTGGAGGGTGTACAGTCGAATTAAGCAAATGGATTTGGTTGGGTTGATGCAGAGAACCTGACTAGGAGCTGAGCATTGCTGAAAGGTGGTATCACATGCTGGTAGAGTTGGGCTTAAATTTTGCTTTTGTATATTATTGTTAAGGTACTTCCTCTTTTTAATCTTTGGTCATATCTAAGCATATTGTTTCCAAGGGGTAGGATTGTTTCATTTTTATGTTTGGTTTCAGACAGGTTTCTGTAAGTATTGGCATGTTTGGATTTTGCATGGCAATCCATGAATGCTGGTCAGTTGCTTTGTTGTAGAGATTCAGTATAGAAATTGATGAATTTTGGGATATTGGAGCTAGAAAGCTTTTTTAGACTCATGATTATTATCTGTGGTAAGAAGTGGAGATGCTGGGAGCTTGCATTAGAATGACTGTTGAATGGTCCTGGTTCAGTGTGTATATCACCACATGTCAGTAGCTACATTTTTAGTTTTGCATAGAGTTTTCTAGTTAGTGATTCTGGGTTATAATGATGTGTCTACTTAGGAGGGTTGGTCCTGGTTTCAGGTATTGTGTTTTGAAAAACTGGATAGGATAGGTGGAATAGAGATCAGGAGTTATGCTTTGGTATGGTTTAAGTATGCAGGGGGGAGTATTTATCTCTGGAGTTGTAGATATCTTAGACCAATGTAGGTGGTTGGTTTGGTTTAAGCAATGTTGCAGAGATGTATCCTAGCAAGGGGAGTTAGAAAAAACTAACAGGATTTGTATAATTATTGTTTCAAGTATCATAAAGTTTGAATGGGTACAGAGGATTAGATGGACATGTAATTGCTATGGACTGGATGCAGTCTAGGTAAAACTAGGAATCAGGATAAGAGTTGCTGATACAGTCATCGAAGGGGTATGCAACATAAGTCTAATTAGCATGACAGGAAGCTTCTCCTGTGGTGCAGACAGATGAAATCCTGTCTGCTGCCCAGGTGACCCTGGTTCATTTAATGGCTCAGGCAACTGACATAATATCTGGGAGGATGGGAGTGACCATCCTAGAGGGAGGGTAATGTGTGGGCAGTGCATGCAGTGCAGTACGGTCTTCCTGGAAAAGGGCAAAAAGCCAGTTGCAATGTGGTTGACCAAGGGGGCTGATTGCCGATGGTTGACCCACATGGAAGTGTGGAGGAACTACCTAACACCACCCAAGCACGCACTTCTGAGAGGAACAGGGAAGGCCTTAAAAAGTAGACCCCCCCCCCAACTGATGGCTGGACAGCACAACCCCCTCCCAATGATTCCCTTAGAGGCTTAAATTAGGTAACAGGCTTGCAGTTGATTAGATTGGCAGGTAGACATAGCATGGCCTTCGGGCACTGAGGCAACTGCTAGGATGATACTGGGGAGTAAAAAGGAGCAAAAAATAAAAATAAATTATTTACTAAGCAAATGTATTTAAAAATAAAATAATTATCATGATAGAAGGATGAGTAATGGCATCACAGAAGTGAAATAATTGCACTGAGGTGTAACATTTATTTATTTTGTTATGTGTTTATTTGCTTTTGTTTAGTGGGAACGTTCATTTGGGCACAATGCCCACTTTCAGCAGAGGCCTGAGAAGAAAAGCTTCACGGAATATTAGGTGGACAATATAATAAAGTTTAAACAAGGTGTAAAGAAATATGTACCCAAATACTGAAATTCATTAAAAGTGAATAAACAAGAAATATTATGCAAAGATAAAAACTTATATGTAATAAAATAATATGTAATTAATTCCTTGAAGTGACATTTGTGAGAATTACAGATCATCACTCGATCAGGAAATTATCAGTATAAATGTAATAACATCACTAAGCAGTAGAGAGTATTAAAGTTTGGTAGCTAAAATTGTGTGATGTGCCTCTATAATCATGTTGATTTGTAAGTGCCTGTGTTTCTCATAGGAAGAGTGCAATAAACTCACTTGAGTAAGATACAAAGAGACAGTAGGGAAGAAATGGTTTTGTAGGTAAGAAAGAAATTGTGAGTATTTTGGAATTTTTAACGTAGAGATTCAGAATATTTGTAAATTCTGGTCTGATTTAGATGTAGTTTGATTCGAGTGCATCTCCAGATGTTTATGCAGTTACCTCCTACTGATGCCTCTAGCTATCAAATATTACTTGTTCATATTTACAGTAATAATTTCAAAACCATGTTACATACAAGGTATCAGAAGATTTCATCTTAAAACATACATGATGGCCAACCCAACTGTATTGATATTTGGCCTCTGCCTAATGCAGCTAAAGAGATATTAAATATAATCTCTATAGTGTTTATCTGTATTGTAATAATTTTCTTATTTCTCTAAATATCTCAAGATTTGTGAAACACAGACAGAACTGCATAGTCTCACATGAAAGCTCACAGTTGTATGAAGAAAATCCTGCTGGCAGTCTGTGACTTGCTTGAATGGTTACTGAGATATCATAATCTGTCTATACACAACAAAATTAATATTCACTGCCTTTATTTTGTGCTTATAAAATCCAGTTTAAAGCATCAAACTGAATGAATGCTACTAGTGTAAATATTCATTTATCCTGAATAGTTTGCCATTCACAGTTTTCTAATAACACTTATTGTTCCAGAGATACGAAAATTTGTTTGAACTGTACAGTGATTGACATCTTTTTTTTAAAGGCTCAGGACACACCCACTAGGGGTTAAAGGTACACACTCAAAAGAGCTGCACTAGGGAAATAAGTTAAAAGCAAGGAGGCTATTTGTTTGATGGTGAAGGAAATGCTATTCTAGCCTTTTCAGGTTCTCAAGGGAATACAATGATGGGTTGGTTTAGGAGGTTGGATGGGAATTTACATATTTTCTTATGACACTGTTCAAACTTCAAATTAGCAATTCTCTGAGGATAGATAGATAGATAGATAGATAGATAGATAGATAGATAGATAGATAGATAGATAGATAAAGATAGAGATATAGACATATATAGATATACTACACCTACTTCTAAGGTGTAATGGAACAGAAAGGTAAGTGATCTTGGTTACCAGCCTAGGAATAGAAAATGGGGGTCAGGGCTCTAATCAATGGTTACAGCAGGTAAAAAATTAGGACTAAAACTATGTAAAGGCACACTTTTGTTTACTCCATGTATTTAATTAAGGAAAACCTAGATTCCTTATGGGTGCAAGCTGGTGTTCACTTTGTTTTTGTTTATAACATTTAATGCTACCTAAAAGCTTTCTTATATAATGTGCTTCTGCATTGCTTTGGTTTGGTATCACAGTTCCTCTACACCGTCTAGCAGCTGAGTTGGGATATGCTTTGGAATGACTTATATGATGCATGCACACATTTTTTGTACATATTGAAACAGGTTGAAAGTTCAGAAAGGAAAAAATCGCTAGAGGGGTGGTGTTAGGTTAAAAGAATTAATAAAAGAAACGAAAAATCACTAGTGGGGTAGTTTTAAAGGGGCGAGGGATTAGAATGATAGTCAAGGTTAATGAGATTTATAGTAAAAACAGAGTTGTTTAAAGTAACTTGTAAATCAAAAAGAGCTTCCTACTAGTTTTGTTGGGTAGAGATTGGGGTAAGCTAGAGGAAGGATCATGGAGAGTGGGGCATTTATTTGGATAGATGCAGGGGCAGATTTTAGCATTTAATAGGTGGTTTTTTAGGGTGAGTTTAAATTTGTAAACATGTAGTGAGGGTGCCCTGCAAATGACTAGCAGATGTTTCTTTGTGAGAAGAGGTCAGTTCTCACCACTATAAGATTTTCCTTATCTGAGAGGAGCTTAAAGACAGGAAGTTTGAGTGGATCCTGTGTGAGACTTCAGTAGATGACACAGTGACAAAAAATCTGTGGTTAAAAGGTGATCACTGTTTTCATTGATGTAGCACTAGGATTTGCTGGTGGATTGGCCAATGAGGGATGAATTCAAATTAAAGAAAGTGGCATTACATGTAATATTGGTCTACATATCTGACCAATAGGTACTGACAGGCTAGGTAGGCAGCAACATAGGCAATCACTGAAGTGATTGTCCAGGTGTGAGACAAGTTTGGGATAAAGAATAATATCTGGATGGCATTTATGTAGTTCTGGGTGACTTAGGAGAGGCAGATTGGTCATTGTCCAGACTGTTACAGCAAGGGTAGAGGTAACCTGACCTTATCTGGGGACATTGCCAAGACATGGAAGGAACAATGTAAGAAAATGCCAAACCTGGGTGACATGCCCTCCTCTAAAAAAGCAGTGCCAAAAGCAACTGGTTAACTTGGGTTAAATACCCCAGGTCAGGTCACTACAATGATTAAATGCCTTTGCAGGGGCAAGACTGAAGGAGTGGAAGAGATATGGCCAAAGATACCAAGGGTGGTGGATATTATTGGAATGTTGTGGTTAACACACATTTTAAATGATGTGTGCAAGGCAGGGACAGGATGGTAGTTCCCATTTTCAAAAAATAGTATGCAAGAAGATGTGCCCCATAAGCTTAACAAGTCTAGTCTGCAAAGCTATGGAGAGGATCATAATGGAGCTCATAAACAAAGATATAGGGGACTTGCAGACATTGGACCCGACCCAGTTTGGCTTTGTCAAGGGAAGATCATGCCTTTTGAACTTGGTCGACTTCTTCGAAACAGTCACCAAGGCCATTGATGGGGGAAAGGCAGTCCATACAGTCTACCTTGACCTTGCAAAGGCTTTCGACACAATACCCCACTCGGGTATTGTAGAAAAACTTACCAGCTTAAATGTAAACCCATATGTCACAAGATGGGTTGCAAACTGGCTTAAGGACAGAACCCACAGGGTTAGAGTTGCTGGTGCTGTGTCAGACTCCAAGCCGGTCACAAGTGGTGTCCCACAGGGCTCGGTCCTTGGCCCCCTATTGTTTGGCATCTACTTCTCAGAAGTACAGGCCAACATAGGAGGACTTTGGCTGACAAAGTTTGCAGACGACTGCAAACTGGGCGCCATAGTGGAAAGTGCATCAGACACGGATATCCTTCAGAAGGGACTCACGGAAACAGATAGCTGGTGCCAGAGCCATGGCCTGAAGTTAACGCCAAAAAATGTATAGTCATACCCTTCGGGAAAAACAAGGTAACCCCAAGCTACCATATAGGTGGCAATCCACTAAGCACAGAAGAGGTTATCAGGGACCTGGGGACCCAGGTTGACAGTGGCCTTTCTTTTGACACTCACATTGCTAAAGTGGTTAGAAAGACCTTCTACATTGCCCACCTGATCATGAAGGATTCACATCCAGATCTAGTGAGGTTATTGTTCCCTGTACTCTTCACTTATCAGACCAATGATCGAGTACAATGCCCCATTCGGGATGTATCTCACCCGACATCTGCAGCAATTGGAGAGACCCCAAAAGTTCCTCACCAAAAGGATAAAGGGACTCCAAAATCTGTCATATGCTGCCAGATTGAAGAAACTCCAGCTCTATTCAGTCGCATACCGTCTGCTCAGAGGTGACATGTGCCTGACATACAAGGCCATGTCCAACCCGGAATTAATGGACATGCTCCACCTCAAAAATCCAAATCCACCAAAACCACTAGAGCAAGCGACTTAAACCTTAGCACGGATATAAATAGGACGTGCTGGAGGGATAGATTTATCACTCAGAGACTCCCTATGCTGTGGAATAAAATCCCGGTCCATGTGAGGCAGAGCACCTCGCTGACTCTGTTCAAGAGAAATCTAGACCTGTGGATGGGAGATCGTAGGTTTACCCCGGGAATCATCTCTGTGTCACTGCTGGACAGAGGCACAACAAACTAATGGGCACAGTATTTTTTCATATAAGGGGTGGCGTAAGCCACAAAAATTTGAGCTAGGCTTATAAATGCCTTAGGGCAGATAGCCTAGTATAAACCTATGAACCTATGAACTATAAATAAATAATACTTCTCAGACTTCCTGTGCATGCCTATGCCAACATACTGGACAAGTAATTCATTAAAATAGTTAAGCCTCTGATACAGGAGAAACAATATGGATGCAGTCATGGCTGTGAAACTATGGCTCACTTTGTCTTGTACAGATGTTAGAGGACTCATAACACTTTACTAATTCTACCAACATTTATTATTTTATTTATTATTATTTATTTAACATTTGTTGACCGGGAAAGTCCGACTAGGTTCCACAGATCCTGTTTTCAGCAGAGGCCCGGGGAGAAATGCTCCAGAAGCATGTGTTTTTGAACATGAAAAAATCATGTGACTGCATGCCCTGGAATGTGACTGCATGCTCTGAAATGTGACAGCAATTCTCTGAAATGTGACTGCATGCCTTGGAATGTGACTGCATGCTCTGGTATGTGACTGCATGCCCTGGAATATGACTGCATGTCCTGGAATATGACTGCATGCTCTGGAATGTGACTGCATGCTCTGGAATGTGACTGCATGTCCTGGAATATGACTGCATGCTCTGGAATGTGACTGCATGCTCTGGAATGTGACTGCATGCTCTGGAATGTAACTGCATGCCCTGGAATGTAACTGCATGCCCTAGAATGTGACTGCATGCCCTGTAATGTGAACGTATGCCCTGTAATGTCTTGTAGGATGTGCTACCAGACTATGATGTTCTAAGGTAGCTGCTACTTCTTGTCCTTCAGTCCTTATATTTGGAGAGTGAAAACTGTTTCCACATTCTTGTTCTTAAGACAAATACACTGAAGATGGAGATACAACTTCACCATAGATGTGCCTTGTCTCCTATGCCGTATACACTTTTTATGGACAGAATATCAAAGTGTCCAGAAGATTTGGAGAGTATGTAATTTCAGAATGTAATGTTTGCATCTCTGCTGTTTTGCAGATGACACTGTCCTCTTTGTTTCAAATGAGTATTATCTGTAGTGACCATTGGAGCCTTTCAGTTCTGAGTGTAAAGTGGCTGGTTTGAGAATCAGTGCCTCTAAGTCAAATCATGTTGTGCTTTTCAACAAGATAGTAGATTGCCAATTACCAGACAGGAGAGAGCATCTACCTCAGGATGAGCTGTTTATGTATCTTGGGGTCTTATTTATAGGTGAAGGCAGATGGGACAGGGAGATGGACAAGCAGATGGGATCATCATGTTCAGTGCTACAGGCATTGTACCGGACCATGTTGGCAAATCAAGAATTGAGTCCTGCGGTGAAGCTCTTAATGTACTTGGCAATTTATGTTCAACTGTGGTAAGAAGCTTTGGAATCAAAGATACTAGCAGTAGAAATAAGGTCCCTTTACCATGTTGCTGTGCTCACTCTTAGTGACAGAGTGAGGAGCCAAGACTTTGGGAAGATCTCAGAGTGCAGTCATCAGTTCTCTGGATCATGAGTAACCAACTGATGCAGTATGGGCATCTAGTGAGGATGGCCCCCTAGTTACCACCACTTGGACGTGTACCTCATACAGCCCATTATGAGGAGGCCATGGAATAAAGCCAGGGCTTATAAGACAGAGTATATCTTTCCAATGACCAGAATCCCCCAAATGGTTTGAAGACTGTTGCAGATAATTGGGAAGTTGGGCTTGTCTTGACTTGCTTGCTTCCAAAGTGATCCTTACCAGGACAAGAAGTTTAGTAAATGGATAGAATATATTCATTGAAGTTTTGTGCTGCTGTGGATTTATACTATTTAAAACACAGCATGATATGAATTACACTTAAACATCTACTTCCTTATAAGAGTGTTTAATTTTGTGCTACTACTTATTAAAGTTTACTAGGGAGAGATGAGAAAAGCAGGTAGGTGTACTGCTTAGTGGAGTTGTCAGGAAAAAGGATATGGGCCATAACTCCTTCCCCTACTGTTGCCAAATAAGGCTATAGATGAATAGTGCTGGAATCCCACCTGTAACACAAAATAATGTGAGGTGTTTGAGGATATACAGTCTGAATCTGCACCACTGGCACCTATTACACACACAGGTAGTAACTTACCTTACGAGTTTATTAAGGTGATGCTATGCTGTTATGACCAAATAAGATTTACATGACCAGATGTATAACAGGGTTATCGCCAATGAAACTCCCGAATTTCAGCCATCTCAGACTGAGCCTGATGTCATCTAGTTCTTAGGTTAATAGGTTCATACACATATACTAAGCTAATGACCACTGGGGCATTTATAAGACCAGCCAAGCATTCCAAATGTATCCCAAAAGTTTATCTGTCTCACACATTATTTTAAGGGATATATGTAAGCTATGGAAAGATTGATTGGCTGCCTCTGTCCTTAGCTGCTAGACTAAGGGTGTATTTCTAATCCTGCCCTACACTGGAGCAGGTTTTTTAATAGGGTTAGGCTTGCAAGCAAAGTTTAAATCCCTAGATTGAGTAATTCTGATATGAATCATTTAGTGGATATGCAAAAGGTCCATCACACTGAGATACGATGATGCCTTGTATGCCAGGAATAGATCGCCAAATCTCTGTAGAAACAAAAAGTAGAGATAGGGCTTTGAGGTGATCTACATGGGACATGCTCCTTACACCCAGTATTCGTTTTATGAAGAACCTCTGCAGACATTCCAGTTGTTGCATGTGTCTGGTTAGGTACTTACAGAAGGGGACGTTGTTCTCAGTGATGGACCTGATGACTGCCGAACACAGTAGAATGATTACTTCCTTGGCCTACATGCCAAGCCCTTGCTTATAAGTTGATCAACTTTAAATGATTTCCTTACTGCGTTAGACACATGTTGATGAAAAGCAAGGTTACTTTCTACATATATAACAAAATCTCTGACCAACAGAATCTCCTCTGACTTAACACTGATACTTCAGAGATGATTGGGTCACTTGGAACTTTTTTACAAGATCTTCCAATTAGAGGAAATCTGGACAAATTGACTGGGAACATCTATACAGAAATAGAGACATATAGGGGTAATAGAGGGCCCCCTTATTTTTCCAGCAGGCATAGGGATCATAATGAATAGCGCCCTAAGTTTAAATCTGCTGGTAGTAAGCCCGGAATGCTTTTCACCTATTCTAGCAATGTATATCAGTTTTGTGACATAGTTAGGAAGAATTGACCTATTTTGTTGGCTGACGATAGTATTAGAAAGGTTGTCGGACAAGACCCCAATTTTATTTTTAGGAACAACATGAGCTTAAAAAGAATGTTGTGTTATGGCCCTAAAAATCTGGAAGCAGAACCCTTACTGAGAGCAGGAACATTTCCCTGTGGGAAATGCAAAGCATGATCCTTTATTGTTCAAGACCAAACATTTGTTCACCCTATCACTGGAAGGAAATTTATTCCTAGATTATCAGCTACATGTAATAGCAATTTCTTAGTGCATTTGGCAACCTGCCCACAATGTCATTGCTTTTATGTAGGAGCAACACATCAGCTTAAAGACAGGGTTTTAGAACATCTTAGCAATATAAGGAATAATGTACATACAAACGCTTTGGCTGCACATGCAGAAACTACAGAACACAGTGTTTTTTATTTTAGAGTTCTCCAGAAAGTTAGAACTGGCAGGAGAAGGGGTGATGTGAATACTTATTTAGGGAATTTAGAAGTAAAATGGATAATAGCACTACAAGACCATAGACATCCAGGCCTGAATGCAAGTGCTCCATTGAAGCCAGCATTAATCAAGAGCTGTTGATTCTGATTTGTTGATTTTAGTAACATGTGATTTTAATTTGTATATATTGCCTGTTTCTTAAGCTATTAGTTTTATTTGGATCTGAAGAAGCGGTAGGCCAGTGTAAGCACTCATCCTTCTACAATAAAGCCATTCAAAATCAAGTTTTGGAAGATAACGCTTTATTTGTCTCTGCTCAGCTTGGTTGGTGTGCTCACATTTTGACTTGTTATTTGTAATCTTATTGTGTGTTGTGAGTAACATTTGGCAGAGTGTGTGCTTTTTGCTTTTTACGTAATTCTGATATGAATCATTTTGTGGATATGCAAAAGGTCCATCACAGCGAGATACAATGATGCCTTGTATGCCAGGAATAGATCGCCTCTCAACAATCTGTAGGAAACAAAGTAGAGAGATAGGGCTTTGAGGTGATCTACATGGGACATGCTCCTTACACCCAGTATTCGTTTTATGAAGAACCTCTGCAGACATTCCAGTTGTTGCATGTGTCTGGTTAGATACTTACAGAAGGGGGCGTTTTTCTCAATGATGGACCTGATGACTGCCGAACACAGTAGAATGATTACATCCTTGGCCTACATGCCAAGCCCTTGCTTATAAGTTGAGTAACTTTAAATGATTTCCTTACTGCGTTAGACACATGTTGATTAAAAGCAAGGTTACTTTCTATATATATAACAAAATCTCTGACCAACAGTTCCACTCTTAAAGGTGTGTTAACACTTGAGGTCATTTCTTAGGGCACCTGACTTCCAAAAGGGTACTATTACATATTTCTTGCCATTGAATTTTAAGCCTTGGTGCCAGTTATTTGTCTGTGTCAGTCCTTCCTGTAGGATTGTATTGTCTTGTGAGATAACAATTTGAAATGTCATGGCCTGCTAGAGTGAGTCCTGAAACATGGACATTTAATAGCAAAAAAAAAAAAAAAGCAATTACTTACACGAAGTCCAAGATGGCCATTTCTCATAATATTCCCTTTTCTCCATGATACAGTGATCTCAGAGTTGGTATACATAAATTTGGGAGGTGGGGTCTCGCTCCCTCTTGCAAAAATGAAGTTTAAAGGAGAAAAACAATGTCCTTGGTTTGCTCTTCACCAGGATTTTCAATCATTTTGTTTTCTATTATGTTGCCACTCGCCATTTCAAGTGTAAACATTTCAATAGGGAGCCATCTTTGGGTGATTCTGTTACTGCTCCTGGTTTACAATCATCTGCAAACATGGTCAGCAACAGGCCATTGGCATTGGCCTTGACTTCCGAGCAGTAGATGTCAATAAGGAGCAGACCCAGTACAGAGCCCTGAGGGACACCACTATTACCGACCTCTTTGTGGAGGTGGTATCAGCTGTCCTAACTCCCAGGGTCATATCTCAGAGCTATCAGGCTATCCAGATCATAACATAGGAGTTTATGACTTTATCCATGAGTTTTTTTTACAATGCCCAAGTGGGGTAAGGCATCAAATGCTTTAGACAGGCCATGGTAAGCAATATCCACAGTTATACCCCCAACAATTGCCATAGTGACCCTCTCAAAGAAGGCTACTAGGTTAAGTAGGCACCCCCTGTACTTGAAATTAAATTGGGTTGGCTCAGTGTTTGAATGTTTTCTATGTCCTTATTAATAATTTGCATGACAATTCTTTCATGGCTTTGCATAAGACACTAATCAGACTTATGGATCTATAGTTTCCAGGATGGGGAACTGGAAATTCACCCCCGGTTTGGTACCTATGTCTCTAATGTACACAGGCTGCCTATAAATGGTTTATCTCCCTGATCCCTGCTTGCAAATGTTTCATCTCCCAAGGTATTCTTACACTGTCAAGAGTGCCAAAACTTATTAGAGATTTGGGATGCATGGTCCAGCTTAAAAAGGCCCATGTAGTTGTTAGCCTAGTACACACCTATGAAACAATGAACGTAGAATGGTCCTCACTGCCAGGATGCCAGTGAGAGTAGAAAACACCACCATGGCTGCCTGTAAAACAGTCCCTCTCTTCAGCTCTTGTCCATATATCAATAGAGTCTCTAGTAGTAATGGGATATATGAGTTCAAGACCATTGGGGATATTTTGTGCTATATGTTTTTCAGATTTAGTTCTGTGTACATTTGTTGTATAGGTCCCATTTAAATGAGCGAAGGCTTAGGGTGATTTGAATATTGGAAAGGATTTCTTTGCCACTGACAGTAATTCAGTGCTCTCTCTCTCTCTCTTCTTATTTTTTAGATGGTGTGATAAGTGGCAACTGGAATACTCAGTACTTTAATTACTTGCTGGGTTTGTAATAAGGGTGGGATGTAAATGCAGTGTGGTTAATACACAAGAAGGTACAGAAAGAGTGGAATGGGACCCAGCAAACTCATGAAGCCTGAATTTTATGAAAAATATGCAGAGGTAATTCTGAGTACTGCAGATAGAAAGAAAGCAGTATCAATAAATGATCCGCTCATACCACCAGGCTCGTCACCCCATACTGTGTCCTTGTACTCGTGCGATCCAACAACCTTTGTGTCATGGGCTGCTAGGATTACAAGCACATGCCACATTGCATGCCAGTAACAAATGTAAAAAGGATGTAGGGTAGTTTAAGTAAACGATTTTATGGTATGTTAGTAGTGGAACAAAAATATAAAGAAGTCAAGTGAGGAATATTGAATGCATAGAAAGACATACTAGATGTACAAATCAAGTGGTCAGTAGTATTACTGTATTTCAATAGTGAATATAAAGAATATGTGTAATGTGTATAGCACGTCATGTAAGTGCATACTGCATTAATATCATAATGTAATTAGGTAGTGGTTTGAATCCTGCACTTGCCAAGTGTGTTTGTGTCTCTCTCTGGGGAGAGAGCAACCTTTTGGTGGGAGGATGACATAATGGTTAAGGTGTTTACCTTACAGACACAAGGTGCAGGGTTTGATTCTCACATGGGGTAATTGGCTAGGCTTGAAATGGCCCACAAGGGTAGTTAGCCTAGTACTAACCTATGAACCTATGAACCTATGAATAGTACCCCATTTGTATGTTGTGGGCAGTTCTGTCAACTTTACATTTGCCACAGAATAGGAAGTATTATGCTACCATAAAAGGTATCCTACAATGCCCTTTCACCCTGCTCAGTATTCTGCAATGCCCTGTCACCATACTCTGCATCCTACAATGCCCTGTCACTATACTCAGTATCCTACAATAACCTGTCACTATACTCAGTACCCTATAATGCCCTGTCACCATACTATGCCCTGTCACTATACTCAGTATCCTACAATGCCCTGTCACTATATTCAGTATCCTACAATGTCCTGTTACTCTGCTCAGTATCCTATAATACCCTGTCACTGTACTCAGTATCCTACAATACCCTGTCACTATACTCAGTATCCTATAATGCCCTGTCACTATACTCAGTATCCTACAATGCCCTGTCACTATACTCAATATCCTACAATGTCCTGTTACCCTGCTCAGTATTCTACAATACCCTGTCACTATACTCAGTATCCTACAATACCCTGTCACTATACTCAGTATCCTATAATGCCCTGTCACTATACTCAGTATCCTACAATACCTTGTCACTATACTCAGTATCCTATAATGGCCTCTTACCATACTATTCCCTGTTACAATACTCGGTATCCTACAATGCTCTGTCACCATACTCAGTATCCTACAATGCCCTGTCACTATACTCGTTATCCTACAATGCTTTTAGTACCCTACAATGTCCTGTTACCCTGCTCAGTATCTTACAACACCCTGTCACTATACTCAGTATCCTATAATGCCCTGTCACCATGCTATGCCCTGTCACAATACTCAGTATCCTACAATGCTGTGTCACCGTACTCAGTATTCTATAATGCGCTGTCACTATACTCAGTATCCTACAATGCTCTACCACTATACTCAGTATCCTACAATCCTCTGGCACCATACTTTGTATCCTACAATGTCCTATTACCCTGCTCAGTATCCTACAATACCCTATCACTATACTCAGTATCCTATAATTCCCTGTCACCATACTATGCCATGTCACAATACTCAGTATCCTATAATGCCCTGTCACCATACTATGCCCTGTCACAATACTCAGTATCCTAAAATGCTCTGTCACTGTACTCAGTATCCTATAATTC